>NW_028318467.1:4112500-4412500 GCF_062004578.1 Staurois parvus | reverse complement strand
GTAGTTACCGTGTTACCGATCTGCGTTCATGAATAAAAGAATAATTAGGCTTTACTTTACAATCCGCCGCCTTCCCACTCAGCTCGTTAGCCGGCTAATGAATTTCCTGGAGAGCGTTTTGATATTTAGCAAAAAACATAAAACTGGCGAATTGTCAAAAAATCCCCGCCTCTTGAAGGGGCCATTTAGATGAGAATGGAAGAATTCTGAACCATCGGAAACTCTGTACCTGGACACAGACAACCGTCTCTATAGAAAAAACTGTTAGCATTGAAGTTTCAGCTTTACCTTGTCCAAAGCCCGAAGAAAGGATCTAAGTCAGGGGTGGACTGACCATTTGGAAACTTGGGCACTGCCTGAGGGCCCGGGGTCAGTAGGGGGCCCCATGAGATGCTCCTGGTACCTTTTTTTATAGGCTTTTTTGAGTTTGGGCAAGGACACAGGGGCCCCATGATCCCCTATTGCCTGGGGGCCCCATGAGTTGTCAGTCCGCCCCTGGTAGGAGGCCCCATGAGATGCCCCTGGTACTTTTTTCATAGGCTTTTTTGAGTTTGGGCAAGGACACAGGGGCCCCATGATCCCCTATTGCCCGGGGGCCCCATGAGTTGTCAGTTCGCCCCTGATCTAAGTCATCCTGACAGCTTGTATCTTAACCTAGCCAATAAAGGGGATCGCTTAAATATGGAATTTGAACCTTCTTTTATTTTGCCTTCCTTGGTTCCTCCCTCCCCCCTCATAAAACTTTCCCACTTTAATTCCATATTTTACTTTAGACCCAATGAGATAATCACTGTGTCTCTGTGCTTCTCTTTGCAATGCAGGGAGATCACTGCTGGTGGAAGGGACCAGCAGGGTGCTGAACATGGCTTTCTAAAAACATCACAGCACCCTGCCTTAGGCTAGGTTCACACCTATGCAGTTTGCGTTTGATCTATATCAGAAGTGTGTTTTGCAGTGTGTTTTGCATTTTTGCACATGCATTTCTTCCATGTTTTTGATGCATTTTGCAATTTTTTTTTGTTCTTGTTGCTAGGCAGATTAAAACGCAAAATGCATTGAAACACATCAAAAATGCACTACATGCTTTTCTGTAGCGTTTCCATTGAAGTGTATAGAACCAAAAACACAACTTTTTGCATTTAAAAAAGTCCCTGACCCTTTTCAAAAAACGCACCGGGGTGAAAACGCAGAGTAGTGAACATGTCCCATAGGAAATCATGTTAAATGGACTGCTGTGCATTTCTGCAAAATGCTACAGAAAACGCTTAGGTGTGAACCGAGGGTTAGTACAACTCTCAAGAGCGTTCAGACCTGATGCAAGTAGCGGGGTGACTCTTGGGAGGAGTTATCCAAAAATCAAAATGTCTTGATTGGTAGATGTCACTCTGGAGGAGTGGGTGTTCCCAGACAGGCTGCGTTTTCATTCAGGAAACACCCACATGTGATGCTGAGCCTCCTTGATTGAAGTAACTGAATTATTGATTTGGTTAGACTGAACTCCAACCTTCCTCTCAGTCTTGCACAGTTGTACAGGCTCCTCTCCTGTACTGTCCAATGAATGAAACAGGCAGGCCAGGGACAGTCAGACTGGGAAGGAAAGTAGTAGATGATGCTGGACGTCCTCCAGCCAGGAAATGAGGCGGGCTCTATCTGACTTGCCGCATCTTGTAATGCACATTATGAGAAGCTCACAGTGTGCAGTGAAATCAGAGTAAGCAATTTCAGTACAAGAGCAGAACCTGTACAACTGTGCAAGACTGATAGGAAGGTCGGAGTTCAGCCTTAAGGTATACGTTAATCAAATAACTAAAGTGTCATGTAAGCTTTAACTTGTATGAAGCCTGAAGAAGGGGCATTAGTTATGTTACTTTTTTAGGGTTTGGGAAATGGGTGTCTCAAGCTTTTAGGGTTTGGGGAATGGGTGACTCAAGCTTTTAGGGTTTGGGGAATGGGTGACTCAAGCTTTTAGGGTTTGGGGAATGGGTGACTCAAGCTTTTTAGGGTTTGGGGAATAAGTGCCTCAAGCTTTTTAGGGTTTGGGGAATGGGTGTCTCAAGTTTTTTTTAGGGTATAGGGAATGGGTGTCTCAAGTATCTCAAGCCTAAGGTTTAGGTTAAGGTCATGGTCAGGGCCATTGGGAAAGCCTCCAAAAGCTACTGCCACTGGCCTCTCTGTGCAGAAAACCAGCATTCTGACTGGTCCTCAATCTAAACCTGTGAAAATGTAGGACCACCATCTCTCGGGGCTTCCTACAGTTCTTCTTCTACATGCAATAGGCTATGAGAGGGAGGTTGCACAACACATAACCAAAGTGACTAAGTGGTGACCATGCTGGACATGCAGCACTGAGGTCCTGTTCCACATCCACCAGGGATACTTGTTTGCATGCTGTCACTGTGCTTGCATTGGTGTCCTCTGAATGCTCCACTTACTTTTCAAGGTCCACCAACCTCTTAGATGGTTAATAAAATTCCACCCAAAGTCCACCCTCATCTACAACCATAACAGCAAAGTGGGAAATCTCCTTGGATTTGCTTTTTTAAGTAGCTGGACCCTTCTGTATCATGATATTACTTCCATCCTGCTCCACCCATAACAGCTACAACATCTTCTTCTCACACTTCAGCCTTCTTGCTAATCCCCTCTGTCCTTGTCCGACATTGAATTATACAGCGCTGTGCTTTTGTGTGACAGACAGATGTTGCAGTAAAGCCGCTTAAAATAATCAGATTTTGTCTGATAACTCCGGATCCTGCTTGGGAACAGAAGTTATCTGCAAAAAAAAAAAAACGCAAATTTAACTCCTCGGCCGCCAAAGACTTGTCAGCAGGTCTTAATGGCGCACGGTTGCGTAAAAAAAAGTGCTGTAGATTTAAATAAACAGAGATCGAGGATTTACTGGCATCAGGGCTGTTTTATAACCACCATCAATAGCCGTACACAGATTGTCAGCTCTGCCCCATTAAGCGTGCCAAGGAAGACTGACAAAAGCGATTGATTGGAGCACGCCATTAAAGAACCCGCTGTTAAACCTAATTTCCTCATAAAGCAGGTCTCGTTCCAGCGGCTTTTACAATCTATGTTATTTGCACCTTTTAATAAAACAAAACTCGCAATTAACAGCTGATAATGAATTAGTGGTGAGGAAAAAATAATTCATTACAACATCAGTCGGATAATTAATGGATTTCGGAAGTGCTGTTATCCCGGTATTACGTACATACACGGCTCTGACAGATGTAGGGCTGACATGCCAATGACCATTGTTTTTGAGGGTTCCTAACCTTTCCTGGACTTCATTTACTGTAAAAGTGGTGCGTTCCATTCTAAGGGTTTCTTCTGTCTGATAATAATAGTGAAGACCAGTGTCACTTGTTAAGTCATATAAGCAACTGATGGTATAACAGCCATGTTACCTATCTGATAAACTTCAGATTGTACGACAAAGAACTGAAATCAGCAAATTTGTAAATTATATTACATACAGTATCTCTCTTGCTCCTTTTTGATTGTACAAGCTCTAGAACAAGTTGTATGGCCACAAGTTTGGCCAAAAGTAAGGCCTATAACAGCCACCAATCTTCTGGAAAGGCTTTCCTCACGATTTTGGAGTGTTTTGGTGGAAATCTGAAGTTTGCGGTCAGGTACCAATGTTGGATGAGACATGGCTCACATTTAGCTATCCAATTCATTCCAAAAGTGTTCAGTAGGGTTGAAGTCAGGCCACTCAAGGTCCTCCAAACCATATAATGGAGTTCAAGTTATTCCAGTGAAAGGTACTGTTAATACTATAGCATAAAAGACATTTTAGACAATACTGCACTTCAAGCCTTGCGGTAATCATTTGAGGAAGGCTCTTTTCTGTTCCAGAAAGACATGGTTTGACCATTTGGTTTGGAAGAACGTGAGTGACCTGACCTCAACCTTACTTAACACCTTTGAAATGAATTGGAACACCAATGGTGAACCAGGTCTTCTCACCCAACATCAGTACCTAACCCAACAAGTGAGCTCACATTCCCACATACATACTCCAATATCTTGTGGGAAGGCTTACCAAAAGTAAGCTGTTAAAACTACAATGGGAGACCAACTCCAAATGAATGGCCATGGGTTTAGAATGGGATGTCCAACAAACTCATACAGATGTAATGGTCAGGTGTCCATCAACTCATGGCTACATACCAGGGGTGTCAAACTCAATTGCATTTCTGGCCACATCAGCAGTATGCTTGCCCTCAAAGGGCTGGCTGTATCTGGGGTGTGCTACGTACAGAGTTCAGGGTTCTGGAGTGTGTTACATACAGAATGCAGAGTTCAGGCATGCGCTATGTACAGAGTGCAGAGTTCAAGAATGCGTTATGTACAGAGTGCAGTTACAGGGTGTGCTATGAACTGAGTGCATTTTGTGCAGAGTTCAGGGTTGTGCTGTGTACAGAGTGCAGGGTTTCGGAGTGCACTACGTACAGAGTGCAGGATTCAGGAGTGTGTTATGTACAGAGTTCAGGGGTGTGCTGTGTACAGAGTGCAGGGTTTAGGGGTGCACTATGCAACCTGACTCCCCCCCTCTCTCTCTTACCTGGCCCTGTACCCCCCTGTGTAGGCGTCTCTACTACCTGTGTATTCGGCTCTAGTACCTTCTTGTGTACGCAGCTCTGCCTTGCCTTGCAAGGAGATTGTTCTCTCTCTCTCAGATTCTGGAGATCTGTCCCTTCCATGAGTGCATAAGGTGCTGAGAACAAAGGATTCTGTCATGGACCGCCCGGCGGTACCTCTAGTGATCCACAGAACGGGATTCCCCAGGGCACGGAGTCTAAGCCCCAATCTGCTTATTTACCAGAGCCCCTGATGGTGGGGATGGACTTGGAGCAGACTGAGACCAGGTCGCGACCCCTGAGTGCACCCAACTGTGGCAGAGGGGACCGCCGGAGGTATGTAATGGAAGAGAACCTGATGTGAAGAGGCTGGCAGGCCCAGGCAGGGGGACTGGATCCATGCAGGATGGATGGACGGATAATAGTGCAGGTATAGTGTAGTCAGACGGGCCAGGTCAATCACAGCGGAGTCAGGATGGTACAGAGCAGCGGGCAGAGAATAGTCGGGTCACAAGCCAGGTTCAGCAACAGGAGGTCAAGCAATCAGGAGTAGACAGAAGAGTTGTCAAACGAGCCAGAGGTCAGGGCAGAAGAAGTCAACAGGAACCAGGATCAGCAGGGTCGGCAACAAGGGATATCTCTCAGGAACAGATCAGCAGGGAACAAGGAACGAAGACCATACGGCAACTTGAGTCTGCACAGGGCTGGTTTAAATAGCGCGCCCTGCGCTGTCATTGGTGCCAGGCGTGTGTCCGCGATCACGAGTGCGCATGCACGGCCACTGCTGTTGCCGCAGTTGCCTATGTCCTAGTGCCCGCCAGCTAATGCGCCTCGGCGTTCTGCTCATGCGCCGACCTGTGCGCCGCCGCGATTCCTGACAGATTCTGTGTTTACAAGTGACAGCGGGGAGCGGAGGGTGAGAGATAGTGGTGGTGGAATAGAGTTCTAGCTGCAAAACTGGGTGCAAGCCTGATTCGGCCTGCGGGCCTTGTGTTTGACACACACTATATTGCCAAAAGTATTGGGACACCCCTTCAAATCATTGGATTCAGGTGTTCCAGTCACCTCTATGGCCACAGGTGTATAAAATCAAACACATAGGCATGCAGACTGCTTCTATAAACATTTGAGTTCAGTGAATTCAAGCGTGGTCCCGTGATAGGTCGCCACTTGTGCAATAAGTCCATCCGTGACATTTCCTGGCTACTAAATATTCCACGGTCAACTGTTAGTGGGATTATAAAAAAGTGGAAGCAACTGGGAACAACAGCAGCTCAGCCACAATGTGGTAGGCCACGTAAAATGACAGAGCGGGGTCAGCGCATGCTGAAGTGCACAGTGCGCAGAAGTCACCAACTGTCTGCAGAGTCAATAGCTAAAGACCTCCAAACTTTGTGTGGCCTTCAGATTAGCACAACAACAGTGTGTAGAGAGCTTCATGGAATGGGTTTCCATGGCCAAGCAGCTGCATCCAAGCCTTACATCACCAAGTGCAAAGCAAAGCGTTGGATGCAGTGGGGTAAAGCACGCCGCCACTGGACTCTAGAGCAATGGAGACATGTTCTCTGGAGTGATTAATCATGCTTCTATGTCTGGCAATCTGATGGATGTGTCTGGGTTTGGTGTTTGCCAGGAGAACAGTACTTGCCTGACTGCATTATTCCACGTGTAGTGTAAAGTTTGGTGGAGGAGGGATTATGGTGTGGGGTTGTTTTTCAGGGGCTGGACTTGGCCCCTTTGTTCCAGTGAAGGGAACTCTTAAGGCGTCAGCATACCAAGACATATTGCTCAATTCCATGCTCCCAACTTTGTGGGAAGAGTTTGGGGATGGCCCCTTCCTGTTCCAACATGGCTGCACACCAGTGCACAAAGCACGGTCCATAAAGACATGGATGAGCAAGTTTGGGGTGGAGGAACCTGACTGGCCTGCAGAGTCCTGACCTCAACCTGATAGAACACCTTTGGGATGAATTAGAGCGGAGACTGCGAGCCAGGCCTCCTCCCCCGACATCAGTGCCTGACCTCACAAATGTGCTTCTGGAAGAATGGTCAAACCTTCCCATAGACACCCTCCTAAACCTTGTGGATGGCCTTCCCAGAAGAGTTGAAGCTGTTATAGCTGCAAAGGGCGGGGCCAACTCCATATTGAACCCTACGGACTAAGGCTGGGATGCCGTTACAGTTCATGTGTGTGTAAAGGCAGGCCGACCAATACTTTTGGAAATATAGTGTATGTGTTATATAGTCTATATATTATAAAACTATACATGGAAACAAGATATGTTAAATGAACACATGGTGATAACATTTTTTCCCCCATGTGTATATATACTATTTGAATATTTATTATTATTACTATTATTATCATACAGGATTTATGTAGCGCCAACAGTTTGCGCAGCGCTTTACAAAATGAAGGCAGACATTACAGCAACAATACAGTTCAATACAAGAGGGTTAGGAGGGCCCTGATCCTGGGAGCTTACAATCTAGGAGAAACAGGGAGCTCTATCTGAAGATTAAACAATCCATATACATTTCTGTTCCTGAGTGGGGCCACCCCTTCCTCCCTTTCCTACCATGTCACTGCTGGGCAGCTCTGGACGTAGAAAAAAGTTCTGCTTCCACAATATAACAAGGACCTCCACAGTAGTTCATGCTGTCCACTAGCAGAAAGGTGCAGACACCAAATTTTCAAGGGTGTCAGGTCCTGGGTAGCATAGCTGATCTCTCAATTCAGAACAGGGGCGGACTGACCATTTGGAAACTCGGGCACTGCCCAAGTGCCCGGGGTCAGTAGGGGGCCCCATAAGATGTCCCTGGTACCTTTTTCATAGGCTTTCTTGAGTTTGGGCAAGGACACAGGGGCCCCAAGATCCCCTATTGCCCGGGGCCCCCATGAGTTGTCAGTCCACCCCTGCTTCAGAGAATAGCAGAACAGGATCTCGGGGGTTGTTTAGGTGAAATCGGCAGCCACTTGTTATAAAACAATATCCGGCATGATTGGAGCTGAATGAAAAGGCCTTGTTTCTGATCATTACTCGGATATTCTAACAAGAATTGCCGGATCACCTGTCCTCCACTTAATTGAGAATCTACAGCCTCTGGGAACATTAATGGTGAGTAATGAGTCCTCGGGGTCTATGAGGAGCAATCGTCCAGCTCCCCTCTCCCTATTCACATAGTTATAATCTCTGAGATGTCAATTATGAACTGATAAACTCTGCATTAAAGGGTTGCTATGGAAACAAGCATCTTGGAAAGGCAAAAATGGGCAGTTTGTCAGGGGCGTGCATGGCGATATTGTATAAGTCTACAATGCTTTGTGGAATCCAGTGTTTACAAAGCATCTACAGAGAGTCAACGTAGAATATGGATAAACATATAACAATAGACTATGAATATAAATAAAAGATACTTTTTTGATTTAAAGTAAAACTCTTTCTTCGTTCCTGGTGGAGAAGGGCAGGGTTTAGTCCCTTACCAGAACT
Organism: Staurois parvus; assembly: GCF_062004578.1. Taxonomy (NCBI): domain Eukaryota; kingdom Metazoa; phylum Chordata; class Amphibia; order Anura; family Ranidae; genus Staurois; species Staurois parvus. The sequence continues at coordinate 4,404,414 of NW_028318467.1, read as the reverse complement.
TTGCTGTGAGTGAGGCTATCTAGATCAGTTTTTCTCAATCAGTGTGCGGTGCCGGGACATGGTCATCCAGAGCCCAGGGCAAAGATGCCAAAATGCAACCCCAGGCCCTCATGCTTCCTTCATGATGTGCAAGCTTAGGGCATCCTATTCTCAGCTGTCACTCCTCAGAATCACTGTGCAGTTCCTGATCTGTCAGTCAGGTTTTGCACTGACCTGGAAGTGTGGAGTTTTTCCAACTCAGTCCCACCACAAGAGGCAGGAAGGAGGGGGGGGGGGGGAGAACACAGCCTGCACTGCCTCCCGGCTCTCTCTTTGGCACTCCCAGCATTGGGCTGACAGGAGTAGTGATGCTGCTGTCACTGCTTCTATCAGCCTTGTAACAGAAGAAAGGCACCCCATCCCTACACTAAACCATTGTGCCCAGGGCAGCCTTCCTCCTGCCCACTCCTTGTCCCGGCCCTGTCAGGGTGCCACTTGGGTTTCTCCGGGGTGCTATGAGCACAAAACCCAGTTTTCCCTGGACCAGAGATGGATGAGAGGACTCAGTGATGGGGAGGACTCTGTAGTGATTTGTGTGGACTCTGATGTGATGGGGAGACACTGACATGGGGGTACTCAAATGCAATCAGGGGGCTCACATGTATAGGGGACTCTGATGTGATGGGGGAATATGATGTAATGGTGGGGGGCTCTGATGGTGGGTGTCTATGTATAGGAGGACTCTGATGTGAAAGAGGGATTCTGATCTGATGTTAATTTTATCAAGGTGGTTATGTGCATCGTCCCAGACTTGGGTTTCCCACTGAGAAGTAACATTTACATTCTTTTATATTTTAGATTGGGGTGCCTTGAGATTTTGCATACTTTAAAGCATGTCGTGACTGATCAAAGGTTGAGAAACGCTGATCTGGATGATCATTCATACCCCAGTCCAGGGGCGAACTGACAACTCATGGGGCCCCTGGGCAATAGGGGATCATGGGGCCCCTGTGTCCTTGCCCAAACTCAAAAAAGCCTATGAAAAAGATACCAGGGGCATCTCATGGGGCCCCCTACTGACCCCGGGCCCTCGGGCAGTGCCCGAGTTTCCAAATGGTCAGTCCGCCCCTGTCCCAGTCCTAATTTGAGCTTCATGGATTCTTAGAAAGCTAAACTCCTTACTTCCTCTCCCTGAAGGATATCCTTCATATACTGCGATGGAGAATCCCATATGGGACCACTCCCACCTATGTACATGGAGGAACATGCTGAACACTTTTAATGTTGAAATTTATTTTTCATGCACATTATTTTCTATTTGTGAAAGGTTGCAGAAAGGTTCCATAAAAAAGCACATGATGACACTTAAAGCCAAAATCTCTTTTTGATTTTGGATGAAGGTATAGAAGCTTTGTCAAGGTTTCACTGCTGCCTAGGGCTCCCCTGGGGAGATTGTTCCCCTCTATTGGGTCAGTGGGATGGAGACTGATGAGTAAAGGCATGCCACCAATAAGGCAAAGAGAGGTGACCACCTTAATCGTCACGGAGGCCGGAGTGTCCATACCAAACATGCCAATCTCATTGCAGCTCAGTAATGGTCTTCTGTATACACAGGACAGCATTACTAAGCCGTTTGCTAAGACACTAGTGGCTGGGCAGCAAAGTGCCATTTGTTGCTATGGCACCTATCTGCACCATAACAACCAAGGACACTGTAAGGCCCAGCCAACTACGTCCTAGCAACCAACAGCAGCACATCAGTGGTAGTCAGGATGCTGTTGGCCGGGGTACAGCATCATTGGTTTCTGTACCAGTATCCTAGTAACAAAGAGGGTGGCAAAAATAAGGTGGCATTTGGGTGTGGTGGAGTAAGATGGCAGTTGGTGTGGTAATAACCTAGGGGGGAAAGGCAACAATGACTGCCTCAGGCGGCATATAGCCTAGGCATGCTCCTGAAACCCAACATTGTACAGTTGTCACCAGGGGCGGACTGACCATTTGGAAACTCGAGCACTGCCCGAGAGCCCGGGGTCAGTAGGGGGCCCCATGAGATGCCCCTGGTACCTTTTTCATAGGCTTTTTTGAGTTTGGGCAAGGACACAGGGGCCCCATGATCCCCTATTGCCCGGGGGCTCCATGAGTTGTCAGTCCGCCCCTGGTTGTCACATCCCTTTTGTAGGGAGTGATTACATGTGAGCAGCTGTGATTAGCTGTGAGAGTTGACAGCCTCCCATTGCCTTCAGTGGGTCTTCCTCCTGCAGCTAATTGCTGGGATCCCTGTTGGGGTTCCCATATACAACTGTACATGGCCACAGGTAATTGCTGGGATCCCTGTTGGGGTTCCCATATACAACTGTACATGGCCACAGGTAATTGCTGGGATCCCTGTTGGGGTTCCCATATACAATTGTACATGGCCACAGGTAATTGCTGGGATCCCTGTTGGGGTTCCCATATACAACTGTACATGGCCACAGGTAATTGCTGGGATCCCTTTTGGGGTTCCCATATACAATTGTACATGGCCACAGGTATTTGCTGGCATTGCCAACTGGGGTTCCTGTATGTAATCACACACGGTTCTATTCACAACTGTATATGGGGCCTACATGTGAAACTATTGCTTTACAAAGCATGGGTTCTTTTTAATGAATTTGTGTGCCCTCCCTCCACCTTCTGGAGCAACTTTCTTCCTATCAGTACATATATGGGATGCTGAATACGGGTGGTTTTAGGCCAGAACCGGCCCAGAACAAACACAGTATCTACATCCTCGCTGCTCCCATCTCACTTTGCAATGGTGTTGAGAGACATCATGGAAAAGAAGGCCTGTCTCTGGCTTTAGCCCAGCCATTATTTTCTACTGCAGTTTTCTCAACCTTTTCAACACAGAGGAACCCTTGAAATAACTTTCCAGTCTCAGGGAAAAATGACTATATCTACAACCCATAATACATTAGTGTGATGGTCAGTGGGAAGAATGCTCCTTACACTTGTGGTCACTGGGAAGGATTACCCCCTTACAGATAGCTAAAAGGATCAATGGTGTCAGTGGGAACGTATCTGAGAGGCAGAAATTGCTTACGGAACCCCTAGCAACCCGAGTGAACTCAGTGTAGAGTTATTCACCCTGAGGTCATCACAGAGGACAAGGGGGCACTCTTTACGTCTGGAGGAAAAAAAATTTAATATCCAAACACGGAAAGGTTTCTTCATAGTAAGAGCTGTGAAAATGTGGAATAGACTCCCTTAAGAGTTGGTTCTGGCCAGTTCAGTGAATTGCTTGACAAAAGGCCTGGGTTCTTTTTGGATACACAGAATATGACTGGATATAACATTTATAGGTAAGGTCGATCCAGGGAGTATCCAATTGCCTCTCGGGGGATCAGTAAGGAATTTTTTTCCCCTTCAGGAGCAAATTATATCGTGCTTTGCTGGGTTTTTTTTTGCCTTCCTCTGGATCAACTGTGGGTGTAGGATTATAACTTTTTTTTTTTTAATGGTTGAACTGGATGGACTTTTGTCTTTTTTCAGCCAGACTAACTATGTAGCCTTAGGGTTTCATAGAACCCTGGTTGAGAAACCGTGCTCTATTGCATCCCCTAACACATGTATCAGATTCCAGCACAGGAATGTGAACACTGCGAGGGCCCAATATAATGCAGCTACTCCTGTGATTATATCAGGAAGGTTGGAGCAGAGAACTGGCGGCAGTAGATGATGGCTAAAACTGGAGAGCTAACTTAAAGGATAAGTTCACCTTTCATAACATGTTGCATATTCAGGGTGCAACATGTTACAAATGGACCGGCCCCCGCTCCTCCCAGTTTTGACAGCTGGCAGGGGATCTTCTCCCCCGTTAGCTGTCACAATTTTAAAAAGATGGCCATGCAGGGCTCTGCCTTTCCGGCCACGTCGCTCATTGACAGCATTCTGTTACTGAGAACACTACAGGTTCCGACAGCCTTTGCGGCTGTCTACTTCTGCTTCTCAGTGAACTACCATTAGTTCAGTCATCGTTCATTGAGTCCTCCTGTCAGTATCCGCTTGCCCACACAAGATGTACGGGCACACAGATACACTGACAGGTCTGCAGGAGACCTGCATGGCATTAGCAAACTGCTGATCACTGGTGCAATGCTTTAGAGGCTCCAGAAACAAAAAATAATACATTTACTTTTCTTTACCAGCAAAAAATGTGCATTTAATATTTTTTCTTAAAAGATGAACTTATTCTTTAAGCCATGGTGTAACACTGTTGAAGACTCCTGGGAAATGCAACAAACTAATTAAGAGAACTAATAAGAGCAATGGATAGGAATCAGGAGAAATCCTAATTAAACAGTACTGTTGCCATGGTTGCAAAGAGAGATTTGCATTTTCCAGACATTTTAGAAAATCACAACTGACTGCAGTCTGAAATGAAAGTTAAACATTATCAACACTAAATTGCAATACATATGCAGCATGTTTATGTGCTACCTCATTTTATTTTCCGTAATACAACAATTTTTCTTTAAAGTAGATGTAAAACCCAAGTGGATCTATAAAGCAGTCAATGTGATTTTCACCAAACATTCACTGGTGGACAATCACTATCATTTAAAGCACCATGCACCAGAAATATTCACCCGCAGTGACAGTTTGGTGAATGTCAGATTTGCTGCTATATACAGCTGTAAAAATAAGTATTGAACACGTCACCATTTATCTAAGTAAATAAATCTCTAAAGGTGCTATTGGCATGAAATTTTCACCACATGTCAGTAACAACCCATGCAATCCATACATGCGAAGAAACCAAAACAAATAAATTCATATATTAAGTTATATGTAATAAAATGGAATGACACAGGGAAAGGTATTGAACATAATAACTGAAATGCATTTAAAACTTTGTACAAAATCCTTTGTTGGTAATGACAGCTTCAAGACACCTCCTGTATGCAGAAAGCAGTCGCATGCATTGCTCAGCTGTGATTTGGACCCATTCTTTCACACAGTCTTCAAATCTTGAAGATTCTGTGGGCGTCTTCTATGAACTTTGATCTTTGGTTCTTTCTATAGACTTTCTGTTGGATTCAAGTCAGGTGATTGGCTGGGTCATCCTAGCAGCTTTATTTTCTTTCTTTGAAACCATTTGAGAGTTTCCTTGGCTTTGTGTTTGAGATCATTGTCTTGCTGAAATGTCCTCCCTCTTTTCATCTTCATCATCCTGGTGGATGGCAGCAGATTTTTATCAAGAATGTCCTGGTAGATTTTTCCATTCATCCTTTCTTCAATAATATGAAGTTTGCCAGAACCGTATGATGAAAAACAGCCCCACAACATGATGTTCCCACCTCCATGCTTCACGGTTGGTGTGGTGTTTTTGGGGTGATGTGCAGTGCCATTTGACCTCCAAACATAGTGTGTATTATGGCATCCAAAGAGTTCAATTTTGTTCTCATCTGACCAGACTATTTTCTTCCAGTATTTCACAGGCTTGTCTAAAGCTGACCATACACTATACAATTTTCTGTCCAATTTCTGCCCAATTTCCTTTAGATTTACCTTCAACTATGTAGTGCAAGAGCCTGCCTAATTGGATACAATTGAAAGTATTGTAAGGTTTGACCTCCTATTCTATGGTTTTTGGTAAATCTAAACCAAAAATCTCAAAAAAATTGTATAATGTATGGCCAGTCAAAATGTTGTGCAGTAAACTTTAACCAACTTCATGGTTTTTTTAGCAATGAAGTCTGTCATGGTGAGGGTGCATAGAGGCCATGGCGGTTGAGTGAATTACTTGTTTTCTTTTAAACAATTGTACCTGCTAATTCTTGCAAGGAGCACCTGTTTGTGGACGGTTTATGGTGAAATGATGTTCATTCCACTCCCAGATTATGGCCACAACAGTGCTCACTGGAACATTCAGAAGTTTAGAAATCCTTCTGTAACCAATGCCATCAGTATGTTTTGCAACAATAAGGTTGCAAAGTTCTTGAGAGAGCTCTTTGTTTTTATCCATCATGAGATGTTTCTTGTGTGACACCTTGGTAATGAGACACCTTTTTATAGGCCATCAGTTGAGACTGAACCAGCTGATATTATTTTGAACTTGCAAGGGGCAGGATTGCTTTCAAATTACAGATAGATTTCAACTGGTGTCTTTGCTTTCCATGCCTTTTTGCACCTCCCTTTCTTCATGTGTTCAATACTTTTTCCCTGTGTCATTCCATTTTATTACACATAACTTAATTTCTGAACTTATTTGTTTTTGGTTTCTTTGTATGTTTGGATTGCTTGAGTTGTTACCGACGTGGTGAAAATTTAATGTCAATAGCACCTTTGGAAATACACTATATTGCCAAAAGTATTGGGCCATCCCTCCAAATCATTAGAGTTTGCTGTTCCAATCCCCTCCATGGCCACAGGTGTATACAATCAAGCCCCTAGGCATGCAGACTGCTTCTACAAACATTTGTGAAAGAATGGGTCGCTCTCAGGAGCTCAGTGACTCCAAGCGTGGTACCGTGATAGGTTGTCACCTGTGCAATAAGTCCATCCATGACATTTCCTGGCTACTAAATATTCCATATAGTGTATATTTATCTAGAAAAATGGTGACATGTTCAATACTTATTTTACCCGCTGTAAATACAGTATAGTGTATCATAAATAATTATCATGTTTTTAATGAAATCCTTGTCTTCAACCTACTTCAATCTTTGTAACATCTCAGTGCTGCTGATCTCTTCAGCCATCTCCTGCCTGCATGGCATTTCTCAGGGCGGGTGTTCTGATGGTGACAACAGTGGACCATTACTGTGTAATGTTTGTGAAACCAGCCACCAGGGGCGGACTGACAACTCATGGGGCCCCCAGGCAATAGGTGATTATGGAGCCCCTGTGTCCTTGCCCAAACTCAAAAAAGCCTATGAAAAAGGTACCAGGTGCATCTCATGGGGCCCGTTACTGACCTCGGGCCCTCGGGCAGTGCCAGAGTTTCCAAATGGTCAGTCCACCCCTGCCAGCCACTTGTAGTCTCCTCCGGAAGCCCATGTGACATGGTAATAACCAGGGGCGGACTAACATCTCATGGGGCCCCCGGGCAATAGGGGATCATGGGGCCCAAACTCAAAAAAGTCTATGAAAAAGGTACCAAGGGCATCTTATGGGGCCCCCTACTGACCCCGGGCCCTCGGGCAGTGCCCGAGTTTCCAAATGGTCAGTCCGCCCCTGGTAATAACAAAGGAGCCCAATAGGGATACAGGGACAGAGCGTTGTCACCTTATAACAGGAAATGCCTGAACAAGAACCTTCATAACAGGATCACCAGGGATTGTTTTTAATACAAGACGCAATTTGTTGGTATTGAAAATTACTTTTAAAAGTACTTTTTTAAAGCTTCTATAAGATTTTAGTGAATAGGTTTCAATTTTCTTCAAGGCCGACATGTAAGCCGCTTCCCCAACCCCCCCATTCAACATGCTATTGGAATTTTTAGAATAAAATCTTTACATTTGAAATACATATCACTGGGTTTCTGTGCTTCTCTATGCAATGCTGGAAGATATTGGTGGGTGGGAGGGACCAACAGGGTGTTGTACATTTCTTCCTGAAAACATCACAGCACCCTGCCTCAGTAGTCTTCTGAATAGACCTCAGTCCGGACGCAAGCAGTGGGCTGGCTCTTGGGAGGAGTAATGCAAATATCAAAATATCTTGATGGGTGGATGTCCGTCTGGAGTTGTGGGTGTGTCCATACAGACTGTATTTGCATGGACACCACCCTGGGCAACACGAACATCTGATGCGGAGCCTCCGTGATTGAAAAAAAATTAAATCTAATGAGGGCCAAGGACAATCAGGCTGGGGAGGAGAGGAATGGAGAATGTCCAGCTGGGAAACGAGGCGGGCTTTATCTGACTTGCTGCAACTTCTAATGCACATTGTGAGAAGCTCACAGTGTGCAGTGAAATCTGAAGGGATGGCTGGCAATCAGCTTTAACCTCCCTGGCGGTATTCCCGAGTGTAGCTCGGGGTAAAGTTTCAGTGACAAAAGCGGTATCCCTGAGCTACACTCGGGCTTACCATGCGGCGTTGCTCCGGGATCTGTTCTTGTCTTACCTTGTCCTGCGTTCCCGCGATGTCCCTCCTGCAGTGTCCCCTGTAATGTCCTACAGCCGATGCCGGCATCTGTCATCTGGGTTCCGTACACTGCGACGTCGGGACGTACAGGGGCCGGAACCGGCGGGAAATTTGAAAGTGACAAAAAGTGACATTCACTAAATACACTAAAATCACATAGCATTCCATTACTGTATCAAAGCATTTCACATACATTTTGTCCCGAGTGCTTTGTCCTGCGCCCTGCCTGCATTTTTACTGTTCCTTCTGCCTGGAAACTGAGAAATGTCCATGGCGTCCAAAAAGCATCCCTTTAGGTCAAAATCGGTTTTAGACCGGCTAGAGAACAGCGATAGTAAATCAGAACCACTTGCAGAATTGAGTGATAATGATTCGTGGGGGAAATTCGTCATCAGACACTGAAAACGATTCTGCAACTTTGCTCGGTGATGTGCGAACTTGGCGCTATATTTCAAATTTCAGTGTTTTTGGTTTGATTATAGTATTGAATTAAATTTATTATTATATTATTATTTTTTATGATTATTTATTAAATTATAATTTATGATTTTGTGTTTCAAATTTTAACATCCCCGGGATGTTTACTAGACTCTTGTTCGGACAGATTTCAGTGAGTTATTCCTAAAAATTACAGCCTACAATAAAAAAAAATACATATTTCCATGCAAAAAAATGTATCGCTTTGAGCACAGAAATATGGACATAATCAGACCACTAGGGAGGTTAAGCTAGCTCACCGTTAGCTTGAAGAGTACTGGGACTTTGTTCTCTATACCTGGTTTGCTATACAAACACTTACCACTGTGGAGTCTGTCTGTTACCTCCGACTGTGTCATTCCCAGGCAAAAACTGTCCACGGCCACAGCTAGAGCCTTGGCAAAACTGGCGTCCATCAGAAAAGAGCCGTCAGAGGAGCTGACCATGCTGCAGCGGGCGCTGGTGTAATTATCCTCAGACACTGACCCCCAGCCGTTGACCAATGAGCCAGCCATAGAGCTCTCGTATTCACTGATGCTGGACGTAGGCGTCTCACAATACTTGCGATACGATTTTAACGAGCTGACCTCTCCCAGTTCCAGGTCGTCATCTTCATCCACGGCATCCACCTCCACCAGCTCGGATGGCAAAGGGCTGCAGATATAGCCATAGGTGTTGGAGGAGGAGAAGGGCCTTGGGAGAATCGATTCACTCTCAGAGGGATGCCTGAAACACAAAGATATGTCATATTTATACTTCAAATACATAAAACAGGACCTTGTTATTATTATTATTATTATAATACAGGATCCATATAGAGCCAACAGTTTGCTCAGCGCTTTACAATATAACAGGAGACAATACAGCAACAACACAGTTCAATATGAGGTTTAGGATACCTGCCTGAGGATTAGTAAACAGTTCAGACACTCTTGTTACATAGTTAGTCTGGCTGAAAAAAGACAAAAGTCCATCCAGTTCAACCATTAAAAAAAAAGTTATAATCCTATACCCACAGTTGATCCAGAGGAAGGCAAAAAACCCAGTAAAGCATGATCCAATTTGCTCCTGCAGGTTAAAAAATTCCTTCTGATCCCCCGAGAGGAAATTGCATATTCCCTGGATCAACTGTACCTATAAATGTTAGTATCCAGTTATATTCTGTGTATCCAAGAAATAATCCAGAACTTTTTTAAAGCAATCCACTGAGCTGGCCAGAACCAACTCTTGAGGGAGTCTATTCCACATTTTCACAGCTCTCACTGTGAAGAAACATTTCCGTGTTTGGAGATTAAATCTCCTTTCCTCCAGACATAAAGAGTGCCCCCTTGTCCTCTGTGATGACCTCAGGGTCACTATATGAACCACTGATGTATTTATACATGGAGATCATATCCCCCCTTATGTATTATACATGGAGATCATATCCCCCCTTATGTATTATACATGGAGATCATATCCCCCCTTATGTATTATACATGGAGATCATATCCCCCCTTATGTATTATACATGGAGATCATATCCCCCCTTATGTATTATACATGGAGATCATATCCCCCTTATGTATTATACATGGAGATCATATCCCCCCTTATGTATTATACATGGTGATCATATCCCCCCTTAATATCCTCTTCTCAAGAGAGAATAAATTCAGTTCCTCTAATCTTTCCTCATAGCTGATCTCCTCCATGCCTCTTATCAGTTTGGTTGCCCTTCTCTGTACTTTCTCCAGTTCCTCAATGTTCTTTTTGTGAATTGGTGCCCAAAACTGAACTGCATATTCCAGATGAGGTCTTACTAATGATTTGTACCGGGGGAAATGATATCTCTCTGGAGTCTATACCTCTTAATACAAGAGAGGATTTTGCTCGCTTTAGAAGCCGCAGCTTGGTATTGCATGCCATTATTAAGCTTGTGATCTACCAGAACTCCCAGATCCTATCTTGTGATCTAGGCATTCCTGCCAGACAGCATAGACAGGTCCTTGACCTCCACTGCAGCAGCAGCACAGCTAGGTCAAGGAAGCACCCACTATAGCATTGAAGATGGGCCTTTATCTCACATTCTGCATCTTCCTACAGGTCTATCACAATGGAATTGATTTACTAAAACTGGAAAGTGCAAAATCTGGTGCAGCTGTGCATGGTAGCCAATCAGCTTCTAAAATCAGTTTGATCAATTAAGCTTTGACAAACAAAAAACTGGAAGCTGATTGGTTTCTTTGCACAGCTGCACCAGATTTTTCACTTTTGTGAGATGTGGCGATGACAATGAGCCCTAGACAAATTGCAGGGACATGCTGAGCTTCAAATATTAAAGCATCCCAGAATCTGGAGCTCTCAGAGAGCTCAAGGAAGCAATGGAGTGTTGACACCTCTAGGTGACTCTTCTGATTGTTGTAGTCTGTTAAGTATGTTTTAGTCAAGTGTATTATAATAATTGTATTCAGTACATACTGTACATAACGGCATTCTCTTGAGTGATGACGATCTCCTGTCTCACCTACGCGTTTCATCACATTTGACTTTGTCAGGGGCTCAGGCAGGTAACATCTATGATGAAATATGTGGGGTGGAACAGGAGAACATCATCACACAAGAGAACTAAGGCTTGTTTACACTTTTGGCTAGGAAGCAGTAAAAACACATGGTTGAACTTCATTTTTACTGCCCCCCTCTGCAAAGACAGCTGACTGCGGTTGTACACATGTTGCAGATGCAATGCTTTGTGGCTGGGGCAAAAATTATGCCCCAGTCAAATTTGGTGCAGTGCTGCTGCTGATCATAACTCATTCAAACAATAGGTGCCGTGCTGCAACCACCCTATAACAGCGTGCAGTGCACTTGGTTGTGGAGTGGTTGGTTGGCATTTTGAGGGTTGAAACAATCAGTGATAAGGTGATATATCAACTTTTCACCACCTGTCAAATGCCTCTGAAAAGAAATCCACTGCAGACTGCTTTTCAGGGGTAGCGGCAAGCTCTGTTGCTAGTGTAAATCTTATGGTGCACATTGGTCTCCACACACCAGAGGCCATTATTATTATGTCACTTTCTGTGCTAATTTTGCACTAAGGAACACATTTAATCCCTGATGAAGCCGTGAAAAGTGGAAGAATGCATTGGGTTATGGGGAAAAAAATAAAAATTTTAGGTAGGAAAGGAAAGTAAGAAGTGAACTTTTTATGGGAAAACTAGTAATAGAAAAGAAATAATAAATTAGTTGAAGATTATTAAAGTTTATAGGGATTAGGAAGGATTAGGAAATATAAAAAGAGAGACTGATAAAGCAGAGCTTTACTCTTTTTTGTAAATTCCACTCTCCTGCCTCCTCCCCCTCCCTCTTACACATTAGTTAAAAATATTTAAAAAGTAAAACCTTTTTTGTTCATTTTTTTAAATTCCTAAATCCTGGTCTAAGCTAGGACGATGTCATGGCCCTCCTAGATGCGCAGTACTCGGGCAAAAACCCCTGTGGCACACTTGCTCATGTGCAACTGCTCATGGTTTCTAGGTTGTGTGATGTAGCTTCCAAAAAGCTATTTGTGTGATACCGTGCATGCTCAGATATGTCGGGGTCTGCCAGAGATTGCGTGGGTGTTTGCGCATGCATGGGGATCGGGCTCAGGCACAAATAAACTCAGGGATCTGTGCCAGGTCCTGTAGATATGGCGGAGACTTGTGGTATGTCCACGAATGCAGTAAAGATGGTGGCACTGGAGAAGTGGAGCAAAGGCATGCCCTCTGCTACAACCAAGACAACCCTGGACTCCATTGTCTAAAAGTATGTTTCAGTTTGAAACAGGGATTGGTGTTAGGGATTTTTTTTTTTTTGGGGGGGGGGAGGTATGCAGAGTGAAGTTCCTCTGAGTTTTATGATGTCTGGACAAACATAGAAAATAAGGTCACCCCAATATGGACTCTTCCTAAATACTGGTGATACAAGAACATAAACAAAGGGTAAATTACCCTTTAATTAACTGTAAATAGAAAAAAAATGCAAATTAGACAATAATGATAAAAGAAATGTAACATTTTTTATTTCATAATAAAATAATAATTTAGGAACTCTAAAGGGGTCAAATTAGTAATGTAGGTCACATTCATTACTCTAAATAACTGAAACCAGGTACAGAGTAATAATTGGTAAGAGAACAAAAACTTCTGATAAAATTGTTATCATTAATAAGTAACGCAAAGGCACAGGGTGGATTTAAAAGTCTTTTTTTTTTTCCTTTGAATAAATATATTCTACATTCTCAGCACATCTCAATTAGTTTGCTCAATGTCGCCTGCACCATACGGAGGATCAGATCCCGGATACGGTGAAGGAATTGCTGGGCAGTTCGGCCCTAATCAATAGCTCTTCATCTAATTAATCTCCTCTCTCCCTGATAGACAGATATGGAAGCCAGGCAGGTTGGAGCTCTATCTGATAAAGCTGCTTCGCCCTTTCCTAACCGTCCTTGTGTGTTCGGGAACTTGATGAAAGAATTCATCGATTTAACTCCTTGCGGTCGTAGCATTTCTCCTCCAAGCAAAGCGCTCTGCACTATTTATATACTGCAGATCAATGTCTATGTAAGAGGTTAAAGGACTTCACTGGTACCAAGGCAGATCCGAAAATCCTTGAAAGCTACGTCTATAGCTAAAGGCCATATATATATGCAAAAATAGAAACAGAGGACACTGGATAGTGCAGGTAAAACCACTTTAATGAATTTGAAATAGTAAAAATGCACTTACAATGAAGTGACTTGATTGGGACTAATGTGACCACACCAGGGAAATAACCAACAAAGTAATCCTTTGGTTCAATAATCCATTCCTCCTACAGTTATACATCAAAAAAATTGACTTTTATGATCAGAATTATCAAACAGAAAGTTGAAATCAGGCTGGCAGTGTGAGGGGTTACTCTGTACGCTGACAGGAGAGGGGCTTATAGGATGGTCATCATGGGTATGAACTAGTGTGGGTGATGTTCAGTAGAAAGCCATTGAGAAATCAGGAGGCAGGGCAGTGGGACATGCCACCCTGTTCCTACTATACAACTATAAAGAACAATGAGGTGAGGGGAGTTATGAGTGTGCACAAACCTTTATCCCATATGGAAGAAAAATATATTTGAAATATATTTAAAAAATATTCTTCCCATATATATTGACATATATTTGAAATAATACAATTTTGGCCATATTCAATATATTTCAAAATATATTTCAATTAAAAAAAATAAAAATAAATAAATAAATATATATATATATATATACTGCATGTTGAAATGCGTTTTGTATATATTTCAGAATATATGAAAAATATTTTTAAAAATATATTTTTTAAAATATATTCTTCAGATTGTTTTTACATATAAAAGAGTAATTTCAGCGTATATTTTTACCAATATTTGTAAATGCATTCCAAAAATGTAGATTTGTATTTTAAAGACATACAGTATATTTGAAAATGTATTTTTTAAAATATTTTTCATATACTTTGTAATTAAAACACATTTCAACATACATTATATATATATATATATATATATATATATATATATATATATATATACAGTCATGGCCGAAATTGTTGGCACCCTTGATATTTTTCCTGAAAATCAAGTATTTCACACAAAAAAGGTATTGCATTAACACATGTTTTGCTATACACATGTTTATTCCCTTTGTATGTATTGGAACAAATATAAAACAGAGGCAGAAAAGCAAATATGACATAATGTCACACAAAACCCCAAAAATGGGCTGGACAAAAGTATTGGCACCCTTAACTTAATATTTGGTTGCACACCCTTTGGAAAACATAACTGAAATCAGTCGCTTCCTATAACCATCAATAAGCTTCTGACACCTCTCACCCGGAATTTTGGACCACTCTTCCTTTGCAAACAGCTCCAGGTCTCTCTTATTGGAAGGACACCTTTTCCCAACAGCAATTTTAAGATCTCTCCACAGGTGTTCAATGGGATTTAGATCTGGGCTCATTGCTGGCCACTTCAGAACTCTCCAGCGCTTCTTTGCCATCCATTTCTGAGTGCTTTTTGACGTATGTTTGGGGTCATTGTCCTGCTGGAAGACCCAGGATCTTGGACGCAAACCCAGCTTTCTGACACTGGGCCCTACAGTGCGACCCAAAATCCTTTGGTAATCCTCAGATTTCATGATGCCTTGCACACAGTCAAGGCACCCAGTGCCAGAGGCAGCAAAACAACCCCAAAACATCATTGAACCTCCACCATATTTTACCGTAGGTACTGTGTTTTGTTCTTTGTAGGCCTCATTCCGTTTTCGGTAAACAGTAGAATGATGTGCTTTACCGAAAAGCTCTATCTTGGTCTCATCTGTCCACAAGACGTTTTCCCAGAAGGCTTTTGGCTTACTCAAGTACATTTTGGCAAACTGTAGTCTTGCTTTTTTATGTCTCTGTGTCAGCAGTGGGGTCCTCCTGGGTCTCCTGCCATAGCGTTTCATTTCATTTAAATGTCGACGGATAGTTCGCGCTGACACTGATGCTCCCTGAGCCTGCAGGACAGCTTGAATGTCTTTGGAACATGTTTGGGGCTGCTTATCCACCATCCGGACTATTCTGCGTTGCAATCTTTCATCAATTTTCCTCATCCGTCCACGACCAGGGAGATTAGCTACAGTGCCATGGGTTGCAAACTTCTTGATAATGTTGCGCACTGTGGACAAAGACAAATCTAGTTCTCTGGAGATGGACTTGTAACCTTGAGATTGTTGATATTTTGCCACAATTTTGGTTCTCAGGTCCTCAGACAGTTCTCGTCTCCTCTTTCTGTTGTCCATGCTTAGTGTGGCACAGACAGACACACAATGCAAAGGTTAAGTGAACGTCTCTCCTTTTTATCTGCTTTCAGGTGTGATTTCTATATTGCCCACACCTGTTACTTGCCCCAGGTGAGTTTACAGGAGCATCACATGCTTGTAACATTCTTATTTATCCGCAGTTGTGAAAGGGTGCCAATACTTTTGTCCAGCCCATTTTTGGAGGTTTGTGTGACATTATGTCGAATTTGCTTTCTTTCCTCCCTTTTTTTGTTTTGTCCCAATACACACAAAGGGAATAAACATGTGTATAGCAAAACATGTGTTAATGCAATACGTTTCGTGAGAAATACATGATTTCCTGGAGAAATATCAAGGGTGCCAACAATTTCGGCCATGACTGTATATAAATATTGAAATATATTGAATATGGCCAAAATTGTAGTATTTCAAATATATGTCCATATATTTGGGAAGAATATTTTTGAAATATATTTCAAATATATTTTTCTTCCATGTGGGTATGGTAGGTGGAATAGTTCCAGTATGTATGTTCCAACTGTGTAATCAACTGGAACTCAGCCAAAAGTCCCTGGTTCCTTCCCCCTATTCTTTCTTTCAACTTCCATCCACTACCCTTGTTTTCCTTCCTTCCCTCTTCCCTTCATTCCTGGTATAAAGCACTGCCATGAAAAAAGCACCATCACCTAGAATTCTACAGGAGGGCCCCTGGTGATCTTGGGTCAGAGTTCCTTATCAACCTCTTCATAACAAGGGGCTGCTGATACATAGTCACCCAGACTAAATTCAGTAGTATCAGTATGTAGGCAGGCGCAGTCTATATTCTCCACTGCAGGTGGCATTTGACCGCAGCGGCAGTGCAGATGGGGAAGGAAGTTGGGTGAAATTTGGTTCCTCTATGATTTCTTCGATCACAAGAAGTCTTTTTAAGACCTTGTCTCCCAGGTTCGGTGCGCTTTATGTGAGTGGCCAGGTTAGGGACAGGTTCCCTGTCTGTTAGGGACAGTGGAAGCGATAGGGAAAGGTTCCGGTGGAGTAGGGAGAGTGTAGGGCCTATGTCCACCTCATCAGGAAGCTTCACTTTTGGGACTGATCCGGCCAGGTCACACTTTGCTCCCCATACCAGACGCTGTCGGCATCACAGAGTCTTCTCTCTGCTGTCTATCCACTGCTAAGTTGTAAGTGGCACGGACAGGTGAGTTTCCCTCTGGCCCGGTTTGTACTGTTATGTTGCTGTTCCAATACAACGTTCTTTGAAAAACGAGACTCTGAGAGTTTACTGCCTGCCACACCGCGCTGCCACTACTTAAAAAGTAAGCCGGTCAACTTGACAATAATGTTATCACTAATTTGTTCATTATAAATCATTTTTAGCTGTTTTTTAAAGCAGTAGTTAAGTCTTCTATCCTTTCTTCTATTTAGGACCACCCAGGTGGGTTATGCCATAATGTGCTAGTATGCACAGCATGTTAGCGCATTATATCTGGTCTCCCACAGTACACAGAACATGAAAATGCAATTATTTTAGTAAATATAAACTGCTAAATCATCTCATCAGCAGTATATAGCAGTCTTGTGACTTCTGTCAGTGCCTGGCCGAGCACTGGTTAATCTTGTAGGTGGAGTTTTCATTCTCCTTCAACTGTCCTATGAGGCTGCATGACCCCTGGTCCTCTGTCTGGACAGTGCTGATTTGCCCTGTGCCGTTCACATGTACCCCCCCCCCCCAAAAAAAAAAGCTGTCTAGCAACACACACAAAACTGAGCATGTGCAGAGTATCTCCTAGGGCTCTGAACTATCAACAGATGGACTGGGAACTGTGGAATAAAGGGAGGATCAGAGAAGACAGGATCAAAAAGCGACTGATTTTACTGTTGAGGGTTTAGTAACACTTTAAGCTGGGTGAGTTCCTGGAGCTCTCTTCTCTTGCTCCTCTCCTCCTCTGCCCCAGAGACAGAGCCCCCAGCACAGGGGGTCCCTTCCATACAACTGGACTCTGAACTCTGCTGCCAGACTGCCAGGCTTCAGAACAGGGGCGGACTGACCATTTGGAAACTCTGGCACTGCCCGAGGGCCCAGGGTCAGTAGGGGGCCCCATGAGATGCCCCTGGTACCTTTTTCATAGGCTTTTTTGAGTTTAGGCAAGGACACAGGGGCCCCATGATCCCCAATTGCCCGGGTGCCCCATGAGTTGTCAGTCCGCCCCTGCTTCAGAATATTTATGGGCTGCTTCCCCACCTTCTAGTTCTGCTTTCCTAGGGACTGGTGGAAGTTCCATAAATATTCAGGCTGCAGCCTCTGTCCCTCCACCCACTATGTTCTGGAAGTTTCCCGTGAGTTCCAGAAGACAGGGGGAGGTAACAGAGTCACAGCCTGTGAAGCACTGCACAGCCTCCTAAATAAAATGAACCCCTGCCTACAGAGGAGGCAATTAAATATACCTAACAACTAGCAAACTAGAAGGAAGCTACATTATGTATTTATTTTTTAATACTGCACTTCTATATGACATTATGTAGGATTTCAATAAAGAATTTACATCACTTTTCTGGTAGCAGTTCCCTTTAAAACTGCTCTTAATTCAGGCAAGCATTTGCACTAGTATAAGTAATATTACCAACCCGAGGGACAAATTCAGGTAGATATTACTACCGCCATGCTAATAACCTGTCCCTAAGGCAGCGAGAAATTCTTAATTTACAGACTGCGGACATTGGAGGATTAAAAAACGGCCTCAATTTTCTACCCACTGGTCATGAGTCCACAGACATTATTCAGATCAGCTTCCTGTAAGAAATTCACAATTACATCTATATAATGGCCAATATTCAGACGCAGCAGATCATCACCAGGCAGGAAGCTATCCTCGGTTATAATCTACCTCTTTTCCCATCTCGCCTCTGTGTTGTACTGAGAATAACAATAATCTGCTTCCTCAGCACAGGATCAAAGCGCTTGATGAATGGCGCAGCAACGTGGCGATCAGTAGAACATCTTCGCACTGTGCCCAGTCTGCACTCTAATTGCTTGACAATCAATACATTTCCCGTAAATCTTAGCTCCTGACGGTATACTTGTAATGCACTGGGTATGGAAAGTCCCCTAAACAACCAGCATGGCGGAAAAATGCCGAGCTAGCGGCGTGACAACTAATTGCAAGGAGTAATACCTTCCACAATGACCTGCGAGGCCTCTTCAATAACGCAGGACATGAATTAACTTTTGGCATTGCCACAGGGATATCTTGGCAAGGCTGAGGTCCGTGAATATTACTTTGTGGCAAGAACAAACGCAAATGGCTTTTAGGCAGGAGGATCTCTACATGAATCATGGCTGAAGTTTTGAGTAGGTGCATTTCTGCTGCAAAACAATACAAGCGGTTTATTGATTGCCATATATCAGCCTTGACAGCGGACAATTATTGAAGATTTAAATCCTACGAAGAGAGCTTTAAATGTAATGTGCATTTATGAAAACAGTTTAGCAAACTCTTTTAATATCTCACGCCGGCGATTATTGACTCAGGCTGTCAGGTTTGTTTATCCATTGTAAGTGCTCCTGTTTGTGGAAATTAAATGGACAGATTGGCACTTCCCAAAAATAAATAATGAATGAAATGAAAGACACAAGATGGATGGTCATTACTGCGGCTTGCAGTGTCACTGAAGGAAAACTTTGATGAATGGGAATCATCTGTCAAAGCTTCTTGTATGATTATCCAGACAGAAACAGTAATTAATAAGGAGCTTACTTTTGTAGCTTTTCCTTAGATATTTGTTTCCAGAGAAAATGAAGTAACACAGAGAAATCAGAAAATACAAGAGCCAGAAGGAAAAGGAAGAGGAAGCTTTTCTCATGCATGTTTCAGTTTGGTGGGTACACTGGGTCAAGGGCAGGTGTCTACAAACTGAACATTGCTTGGAGGAACCAGTCAGTTCTTAGCCTCTGAGAGTGACCTCCAGTTTCCTCCAGAAAGGAAGGGCAGGAAAGAGAGGGGAAGACAGAATAGAGAGGAGATGGGACAGAAGAGTGGAGAGGAGAGAGAAGAAGAAGAGGTATGGAGGGTAAGTGTTTTGCTGGGTACCACCTAGCGTGCATGTGATGGACAGGGCTCTAGGTAAGTGGGGAAGTTTCTAGTATAGGTCAAGAAGTAAAGGGGACTTATTTTGCTCTGGATATGGTGGTTCTAGCTGAGATGGGATTCTCATATGACCTCATTAGTAGAATATGTTTTATGTTTTTTTTATACTTGGTTTTGGGGCACCTCCTCTTCTCTACTAAAACAGGGCAACAGGACACAGAATGAAAGCCACTTGAACCCCTAATGAAAGAGAGCCTGTATTACCTTGGGTAGAGAGGAGACAGGCCATTTCATGTGGCCCTCTCGCCTATCCTGCAGCTGCAGCACCCCCCTTGTCTTCACCCCCATCTTGTCTCAGCAGTTGACAACAAAGAGGACAGAGCTAGATCCTGTGCCTCTCCGCGCAGCTGCAGCAGCCCCTCATCTCTGCCTTCCCTGGTCACAGCATTCAACAGACTCTGGCAGCTGACTCTTGCCCCCTCCTTTGGCCCTCCTCCAGACTCTGCACTTTCTGCTTCTCAGCACTGCCCCCAACTTCTTTGCAGCAGCAGCACAAGATAAGGGGGATGCAGTGTGATGTAAGGGGGGATGAGGGACTCTTGAAATCTGATAAGGGGGGCTCTTGACATCTGATGTAAGGTAAGGGGGCTGTTCTGGAAATCTAGTCTTACACATACAACCAGCCCTTTGAGGGCAACCAAAATGTTGATGCAGCCCACAATAAAATGGAGTTTGACACCCCTAGAATAATGGGAGAAAGGAGAGAGAAGAGAGAATACAAGATGGAAGAAGGGGGAGAGAAAGTGGAGGGAGAAAAAGGAGAGAGGGGAGAGAGAAGATAGATGATAGGAGAGGAGAGAGACGATAGAGGGGGGAAAGAGAAATAACAGGGGGAGGAGAGGGAGAGGAAAGAGGGGTAAAATGGGGAGAAAAAAAAAAGAGAAGAGAAGGTAAATTGGAGGACAGAGGGGAGGAGAGAAGTCAGGAGTCAACAGAGAAAGAGAAGAGGGGAAGAAGACAGGAGAGAGAAGATAGGAGTGGGGAGTTGAGGAGAGAGAAGAACGGAGAGGAAATGTGAGAAAAAAGGAAAGTGAAGACATAGTAGAGGAGAGAGGGGAGAGAGGAGATTGGGGAAAGGAAAATGGAAGGATAGTAGAGAGAAGACAAGATACAGGGGAGAGGAGTAGGGAGAAAGAAGGAGATGGGGAAAGTCGAAAGGCACAGGGATGTGAAGAAGGAGAAATTAGGAGGAGAGAAAACAGTTAAACAAAAGGAATAATAAGAGTAGAGAAATGTGAAGATGAGCATAAGAATGGGCAGCAAAAGAAGAAATAAGGAACTTGAGAAAAATGAAAGCCAAGAGAGGTCAATGAGAGGAAAAAAGTAGAGAGAAAAGCAAAAACTGGGAAGCAGAGGAGAGGAGTGCAATGGAAAGGCGTGTAAAGGAAAAGGGAATAGACAACAGAAATGAAAAGAATTGGGGAAGGAAAGAGAAAATAGCCATGGGACCAGTAGAGAGGAGTGGAAAGGAAGGAAAAAGACCAAAAAAAAACAGAGAAAAGAGGGACGATAATACATTAAGACAATTTCTTGGTTCTGGCACTCACCTGGTACGGTCCCCTCTTTCACCAAGTTCTAGATAATGGGCGACCTCATCTGGAGTGAGCACATGATCATCACTGACTGACAAGGAAACAGGCGTGGTATGACTGAAATGTAAAGTGTCTGGCGGAGTCTTTTTTTTAGCCGCATTAGCTGGTTTGTGGTAAGTGTCTTGTGGCTTAGAATAAGAGGGACAGCCAGGGATCCTGAAAGAAGCATAGGGAGACTATGTGAGCTCCATAGATATCATACCTGGACAGACGATGTGAATAGCATCCTTGCTTTATGACAACTAGAGATAATCTCGGTTAGCCTAACAATTCATGACAAAATAAGTTTTAGTCTGACTTAATAGTTTCCCTACTCTAATAACTTCACTTTGTTTTTGTTGGTGATGTGATATATTGAAAAAGAAGAATTTTTAAATTTTTTACAGTTTCCAGTAAAATATAGGAAGTATGGAATAACTGAACATTTTTACTATAGGATGTCCTTTAACGGGCTCTTTGGGTTCCAGACATATCCACACAGAATAGGAACCAACTTACATTTTAGAGAAGAGAGACAGCAGCGCCACTCTAAGTGTAGACGGTTAAAATCAGGCAGATTTAATGGTAAACTTGCACTCACATAGGTAGGTAACAGGTAGGTGTGTCAAGTAATAGAGGTCCAGTGGGAGCATCAGGTCACTCTCTGGGTGTTTTCCCGCCGTTACGGTGGTGTCCAGGGCTCGGGGAGTAGCAGAGGGGCACAGGGAAGCTCGTCGGCCTGATGAAGGAGTGAGCATGCTCCAAACGCGCGACATCTTGGAAATCCAGTCCATGCAGTGACATCATCCCTGTGAGCCTCCCTGCGACCCTCTTCTACTCCCTGAGCCCTGGACACCACCAGAGCAGCAGAAAAACACCCAGAACGTGGCCAATGGACCTGATGCTCCCACTGGACCTCCATTACTTGACATGCCTACCTGTTACCTACCTATGTGAGTGCAATTTTACCATTAAATCTGCCTGATTTTAACCGTCTACACTTAGAGTGGCACTGCTGTCTCTTTTCTCTACCTGCATTAGGAGTATCTACAAGCTCTTACAGCCAGCTGCCTCCTCAGACAAGTCCATACTACTATAAGCCCCCCACTACAGATGGACTTGGACACCACCTCCACATGGACCTTCTACTAACCCCCATTGCTGATGGTCCATCCCTAAAATGCACACAGGGTAGATGCGTCTTAGCTCTCCCTCCCCCCACTAACTTACATTTTATCCTGGGTCTCTGGAGCTGACTCTTCATCTGGTGGAGGGACAGGGGGTGGTGGAAGAGCCGGTGTGTATGGTAGAAAGTCCATGACTTTGAAAGAAGTTGTGTACTGGAGAATTTTAGGAGAACTCAAAGTCTTCATAACTTTAGCGTATTCCACTGAGAATGAGATACAGAAGACCAATATGTGAGGATGGGCAGAAAGTAATGAAAAGAGATATTACAACTAACCGCACTGAGTGTGGCAGTAATGCAGTTATAATCAACTTACCTTTTCCTGTTGGGACTCCATCTAAACTCTTCACACTGGGCACGCTGCCACTTTGGTTAGCCGTCTGACCAAATGGGGACAGAGGAGCACTATTCACATGATGAAGCTCTGTGTAAGATATAAGATTCCCTGACAATGAAATCTTAAACATTATCTGAAGGAGATGATCTGGATGACAAAGAGAGGGTGTGAACATCCCCATCAGTAAACAGACAGCAATAAAGCTGGCCATGGATGGATCGAAATTTTGGAAATTTGGCTGAACAGCAGGAACCGGTCAATTTTAACCCATCTATGGCTGATCCTGTTTGAGAGAAGATGACCTAATGATCGATTCCTCTCTAAACAGGACTGCTGGTAAATTTTTATTCAGTCAGCTGCAGTGCTAATCAGTGTATTCTATTACTGACAGTCCCACCATCAGAATACATTAGCTCAACAGGGAGGATTCCCGCATCCACGTTGTACATGTGGATGGGGGAATCGGCGCCATTTTTTTTTTCATCAGCCCTCTGATCAATGTATGACCAGCTTTAAACAACCACAGAGGTTCTAATCCATCCACACTCCATCAAAAACTTATTTAGCTTTATGATGACTTAAAGGGAGAATTCCAGGAAAGGAATTAAACGAATAAACCAGTAAAAAAAACACATAAAAGACAACTTTTTTTGCAAAATCTGGTGCCAACCTCCCTACCCCTGCAATATTTCTATTCTGCCAATAGGTTTTGCTAGTCTTCTGGGTTGAAGTTACATTTAACCCACTTCCTCTGAGCCCAGACTGTCATGGACCCATACCCAGGGGTGTGCTGTCATGCTGGCCTTGGCTCACAAAACTACTGCACTGAATGGCGCTCACACATAGTGCAGGAGTAGGGACTACCCATCACCGGAGGAGAAGACCTTTTTTAAAAAGGCAGAGTTCCAAATTAACAAAGAGATGACCCTCCATAGCTGGCTTCCCATTATTGTGTTTATTTCACACAATAAAAATCCTCTGGGGAACATCCCCCGTTGGCTACAATTGGTAATGTTGGGTAGAACTGGAAATTGTGGTAGAGACATGTCACGAAAAGGGTCCATGAGAGAAATAAAGAGAAAACGTGATCTGCGTAAAATGGAAAAGACACCTTTGGGGAGATTTCTCTTATTTTAACACCAGTCAATGCAATCGTCAGTCACGGCAGCTGTTTTACCTCTTTTGCAGTTCTGGCTCCAGGGTTCTTTTAGGGCCATGCTGGGTGGTACGGGGAGAACCGGCTTGCGTGGTATTCTGTTTCTGGATCCACCATGTGTCAGGTTGCTAGCACTGCCAGGATTAGAACAACGCGGGAACAAGCTGTGGTCAAGCACACCTGGGGACGTGGCTGATTTTGCCCTGATCCCCATTCCAGGCAGTCTGGTGGGTAAAGGGCACTGGAAGGTCGTCATTTCCTTTCCAGGGAGATCCACATATAAAGCTCCATACATGCTTCCAGTATCAGGCACCAGTGGGATTATTTGGCTGCGACTGGTCTCACTTTTGCGCTCAATCGAAATTGCTGCAAAGGAAAAATAAAGTCACTATGAGAGCAAGTCAGCGGATTTAGGATTTAGACAAAACAGATCTAGGCAGCAGGAAAATTACACATTTTCTTCTAAAAGGCCATACTGAAGCGTATTAATAGCTAGAACATATTTTTGTTCCTATATAGGGTAGGGCATTCTTGAAAGTTTTTTTTGCTGTCTGTGCCCCCAGATTCACCCTCTCTATTTGTCCTATCAGTGTCATTGAGACGGAAAAGTGATAGGAAAGCAAAACTTTTCCATTTGCCACCAAACAGCTAAAGACGAGAAATCTTCCAATGAGGACACCAGTTCCTCTGACAACTATCTAGAAGAGGATTTCCCTTACTATGGAGAGACTTCCTTTCACATCCTGTTGAGTCTCTGGGACAGGAAGTGAAGGGAAATCTCCCCAGTAGGACATGACAGGGGTTTTTAGAACAAAAAAAGGCCTTTGGCTAAGTTCTGTTTTTTTTTAACTTTACAGATACAGTTTGTAATTTTTTTTTTCCTGCCTGTGCTAGGTATTTGGCTTCTCTACACCCACTGGCACTTTAGGGATTGCTTGGGAGGACTCCCTTTATGGCTTGGCTAGGAGATTAAAGTGAGTCCTTACTTTATAAAACAACCCATCCAGTTTAAAATAGAAATGAAAAGCAAAATATTTGTGTGTATGTATAACAACAAAAAATCATAAACACTTTTTTTTCTTTTCTTTTTAATAAATGATCATATAATCTGTTGCATAAGATGCTTAGAGAGCTAGGGGTGGAGAAGCAGCAGTACACTGATCTTCCCAGTGAATGGCTGTGCAAAAGGGGTGTTTCAGCACAAGTCTGACAACTGGAGGACAGGCAGATTAAGCTCCCAGCACAGCCAGAAAACTGACTACACTGACATGGATGTGCTCTCATGCCTAGCGTGCTCATTTTGAAATAGGAAAGCAGAGGGACTGGCAGGAACACAATGTATTTCACATTAAGGAAGCAATACAAAGAAAACAGGATCCTTTTAAACACAATTAAATAGTACAAAAGGTAATAAAAAACAATAGAATGTACACCTCATCTCAGCTTTATCCTAATGCAGATATCCTCTTTCTGACAAAATCCCCAAAATGAGAAATGTGTCAAGACACAACTGTGAAGTTGACAGTAATCCAAAATAACAGAGAATTTAGTAATGCACAAAAGCAGTTCAATTTGATCAGCACAGTAAAGTTCATTTTAAGCACACACAGAGATCTAGATTCAGAGTACTCACCACCTATATAACCAATCCCAGGAAAACGTATCTTCCTTATCCCCAAAGTAGTTGGGTAAAACATGTCAAAATGAAGCCTTTTTTGTTGACTCCAGTCCTATCCCACAAATCAGGTGATTCCATTTCTCTGACCTATCTCCCACTGTCTTTCTCAAAGGGTTCTGGAGGATAGTGGGCTGAGAGAGGCAAATCAGCAACTGAATATTTATGCAGCCCTAGCCAATCCCTGGGGGGTGCCCAGATGATTGCTGGGAGGGAGCATATATAGCATGGGGCTTGGAACAGAAATGTTCTTGTCCAAGAAGAGGAGATCCCAAACTGAAGGACTGCTGCCCTTCTGGGCGGACCTATCATGCGTCCACTGCTCATTAAAGCAAACAAGAGATCCCTGTGTTCAAATCCCAACAGCTAGTGCATGCATTTATCCATCAGGTGCTAAAGGGGTGTAACCACATATTAACACTAGAAATTCTGAAGGACCCTCTGCACAGAGGGTCCTTCAGAATTTCCACTGTTCATTAAAGGTCCCGGCTATGCTAGCTGGGGGACCTATTCTACGGAAATTTGCTGGAGATGACTAAGGGACTTTCTTTTTGGGGATCTGGTCTGAAGAATTCACAGGAGAGGTGTCTGTAAGATATTGGAATGAATATCCAAGGACATTAGTGAGTACAGACCGGTGTGATAGATCCCAGTGACGATGTGCTGCTTCTATCCCTCTTGTACTAGAATTAGTGTTACCTAAAGTGGACATTGTGCTTGGTGTCTCAGTATAGCTCAGCCCAATATTTGCTGCTGCAAGGACTGTGCTCAGATTCTTAGGAGGAAGATTAGTGTCCTCAAGTTACTGCCTAAAGTTGCTGGAGTATCCCACAGTTACCCTTCGCCTATCCAAGTTCAAGTTCTGCAATAAAGCATCGGAAAAACATACCCCAAGACTGATTACTGAGCCAAAAGAATGGCTGTGACCATGTGCCTGGCTGCAGGTGCATCTACTGGGAAAGAACCTAGCTACCTAAACAGCGGGCTCCTAAGGGGGTGAGTGCTACATATACAGTATACACATGGGATGCTCTATTATCTCTATGTTGCCAAAAGAGCAAGCTATTATTTCCACTTAATAGAGACTACAGCCAGCACTTATTACCACCTAATTTATCCAAAGCAATAAAACCTTGACAGTGGTTCTGACTCTCACTCTATTGAAGGTGAAAAAAATTACCTGGAGTTGGCCTTTAACAACTATACTCTCAAATGTAAACTATGCTCAGTCCTGCAGCTTGTTAGACACCCCTGGCTTCATTAATAATTATATAATAAGATGACAAAATAATAATATAATATGACAAATTATCAAATTGCCACCCTGCCATTACACACTGCTAAAATGTCTATGACTTCTCCTACCACAGTTACTAAACTGCATAAAGATTGAAATGAGACCTAAACGTAAACCTTCTGGAATTATTCCAAAGAGTGACGCCCAGATCGAGGAAATGTCACATCAATTAAAGGTTTTGCAGAGCAAGCACTAAATAGCCAATCTGGTTGTAAAAAAAAAAAAAAGGATAATTAACACGTTGGCAGAGAACAGTGAAAATGAATGAGAATAAAAATGAGCTTAAGCAGTGATTTCCATGTCTCATAGAGTGACGTGTCCTTAATATAGAGCCGGTAACTTAGATCTCAGAGCAAAAAGCAGTGCCAACATGCAACACCATGCAATTAGACATCATTCACCCACAGCAGGCGTCTGATGGATAAGAAATACAACAATTATAGACACTATGGATGGTATACTGTTGTCACCCTGTCTATAAGTCACCGTTCTCAAAACAAAAGACAGTTATGACAGGCACTTCTTATGTAAACATTTTAAACAAAGAGGAACCCTTGAAATAACTTTCATGTCTCAGGGAGGCCTTATTATTAATTACTATATCTACAGCTCAGGGTATATTAGTGTATAAAGAAAGTTGACAGATAAGAATAATGAAAAGAATAAGGATTGTTGAATACTTAATACAGTTGACACCCAGGGCTGCCCTATTCAACAATATTATTTTCAGTAACCATAATTAAATAAATATTAAAAATAATAATAGCCAGAAAAGTAAGGCAGACCATGAAAATTGTAGTGTTCCTTTACATTGGGAGTTAATGAAATACCCCTTTACATTATATGTCAATTTAGAAGGATCCCCTTACAGTGGTGGTCATTGGGAAGAATTCCTCTTACACTAGTGGTCAGTGGGAAGAATTACATTGGGTTCATTGGGAAAAATATGTCCCCGCTTTATGTGGTAAAAATATTTTCTCTAATAATTACAGAAATAAAATGAAACAAACAATAATAAAAGACAGAAAATAAATGCATACAATGAAAATTGTAGTGCCACTCTCATTTACAACCCTTTATATTGGGGCATAAGGTGGAAAGTCATTAACGATCAGCAGAACAATGCCTCCTCACATTGGAGTATACAATTGATATTGGTTGTTAGTTGGAAATGCCCCTCCTTATATTTATGGTCAATGGGAGAATGGACCCTTAAAGGACCCTAATGGGAGAAGGGACCCTTAAAGGCCCCTAATGGGAGAAGGGACCCTTAAAGTGGTGGCCATTAGGAAAAATGCCACCCTTAGAGACAACTAAAATCATTGCTGACAATTCCTACTCTGAGAGTAAATAGAAGTTCCACTCATCTCAAGCCATTGTTTTATCCCAGTAACATTGGCCTGAGAACTATGCAGGTACCATTAGGCCACAAGTCAATCCATTACTGCCCAAGGAACCCCTAGCAACCTCTGGAGAACCCATAGGTTTATACAGAACCATAGTTGAGTAATACTGACATACGTTGTACAATTTTACAACAGAAAGACAAATCGGATGATTTTGGTGAATGGCCTGTTGGCACAACTCTGCGGCTCTTACTGGATTTGTGAAAGTCAGAGGTGTCTTTGCTTTCCATCCACATTAACTGGCTGTTCACACTGGTTGTGCTACTGTAGTTTCTTGAACACGATGCCGATTTCCAAGTGTTTGAAAGCCATGGGGAGTCGCTGGTGTCCATTCTGAAATAAATAGGAATAAAGGCGATATTTACAGCAGTCCAAGAGCATTAAATGATTAGCACCAGTAGGAGGGGGTCAGGTAGTGGCTTTATACCTTTTTTTTTTGTATACATGGACTTGTTAGTATACCTGTTAGTCACTTTTCTCTAAGACAGTGTCAACAAAGTGGTGAGGTGTACAAAGGACTAGTATGTCCTCCAATATGGATGTCCAGTGCCATCTTGGCGGTACCTGGGTTTGACTGAACGCAGAGTTCTTGTGAGATTTCAGCTGCTATTTTTGGGTGTAGATGTGCTATAAATAGTATGATCTGTGCCATGGTGGAGCCCTAAACTGAGAAGTGGAAATAGGCACAGTACCCAAATTTCATCAGGGATTGCTTTATCTTGGAACAGGCTGAGACTGAGAGATATCAGGAAGCGGGAAATGCAGCAAACCTTTGTAAAGCCTATCTGCTCAACTTCCAGTCTGAACGGAAGGTTTTACTTCCTGAAGTGGTCTCCCTTCTTGGGAAGCCCAAAGATCTTGGATAGTAAGATGAAAGAAATCATTATAGTTCATTTAAGAAAATCAAAAGTAGAGGGACTTGTCACGTCAGGGAAGCACTCTGTGTGTATATGTGGAAGAGGAACGAGCAAAGACTTGTATCCTCAATGTACAAATGTCAAATTATATCTCTTCAAGGCTGAAAGCAAAGGCATTTATTTCTCACTGCTTTCTGTGGTTTCTTTTATTGTAGTTTTGTGTCATGTTTAGCTCCTGGTAAGATCCTCAGAGCACCCATGTAATACATCCTCCCAAAACATTATGGAAGTTCCAATCCAGGGACAGTGACATGGGCACAACACAGAATTAGATGACAAGAGACTGTAGTCCTATGCCACCTCAATGGATTATACAAAATACAAACCTCTGAGCCTCTTGAATGTCATTGGCAGCTGACCTTTTGACTTTTTGTGGAAAGTTTTGCCCCGTAGACAGACTTAAGGTAGATATAAACCTAGTTATCAAAATCTCATATATTCCTTAGTTTATTAATGTAATGTCAAAAGTCAGTTTAAATTTAAATCCAAAACTTTCAATAAAATAATCCCTGGTGATCCTGCCATGAAGGTCCTTGTTCAGCCACTTCCTGTTCTAGAGTCACAACGCTCTTTTCCTGTCTTGCAATAGGCCGCAGGGGTGGCTGGTTTTGAGACTGTTGCACAGGAGAGGCCTATGCAGGGGCGGACTGACAACTCATGGAGCCCCTGGGCAATAGGGGATCATGGGGCCCCTGTGTCCTTGCCCAAACTCAAAAAAGCCTATGAAAAAGGAACCAGGGGCATCTCATGGGGCCCCCTACTGACTCCGGGCCCTCGGGCAGTGCCCGAGTTTCCAAATGGTCAGTCCCCCCCTGGGCCTATGGCAGCTGGGAATGTGTGTGTGTACACTTGTCAAGCCGACGATCTCCTTTCTGTTAAAAGCGATTCAGATGCCCGGCCACAACCACCAGACAGAGGTGCAGTCACCCCTCCAGAGAGGAAGGAGCGGTGCCGGTGTAGCCGTAACCTATATGGGGTTAACTGATCTTGCAACCCATAATGATCCACAGGATCAGCTTCAGCGGTTTGCAACCTGTAAGGGGTTAACTGTGGCAGCTCTGTGCTAAAGTCGGAGACCGGCGATCAGTGTCTTCGGCCTGAAACCGGCAAATGCGCAGTTGCTTCAGAGGTTACATATCTTCACCGGATACTCATTTTACCACTACACCGGGGGCAGCTGTCACTGTGCCGGGAATCCGGGATCACCCCAATAACAGGCCAGGACCTTCACAGAGCCCAGAAGCTCTGCTGGCATCCTGCTCCTGCACCCCCTGTGATGGTATCACCTGGTGCGGCCCGCACCCCCCTAGGGACACCACTGTCACCAGAGCATGCATCGTCCCTGCACAGTCCTTCTATCGCATATATGTATGCTGGGCTCCAATGTCCCATCCACAAGCCTGGGATGGGCAGGGCTGATGTCACCAGGCAGAGCAGAGGGAGATCAGTGAACATCCTTCGCTGATACTCCTTTTAAAGCAGTAGTAAAGTCAGCTTTGTGATTTGTACCTACAGGTAAGCTTATAATAAATAATAAAATGAATATTGCCTAAACGTGCACCATTTAGGAGATAGTCACTCTTTTGGCAGCTGGTGATGTCACCGGCACATGTGTTCTGAAGGAACAGCATACCCATGCTCTTCCTTCAGAGCGCTGCGCCGTGGCTGTGACCCCCACGTGCATGCGCGGGAATGACATAATTGTGGTTGGCCATTCAAGCTGGTGGAGCCCTCAAATCTGGAAGGAAGACCGGGTGAAGATGGAAGCCCTATCAGTGGTAACAGGGCTTTGCTCTAAGATAAGTATTTCATAATGCGCTAGTATGTGATGCTTACTACTACATCATTCCATTGCCTTACAGGGGATTTTTTTTTTTTTTTTAAATGCAGCGGTTTACAACCACTTTAAAGCCCCAATGGGTCCCCAGGGCAGCACAGTGGCTAAATGGTTAGCACTTCTGCCTGGCAGTACTAGGGTCGTAGGTTCAAATCCCAGCCACAGCACCCCCTGCCTGGAGTTTGCATGTTCTCCCTGTGCCTGCGTGGGTTTCCTCTGGGTACTCCGGTTTCCTCCCACACTCCAAAGACATGCTGGTAGGTTAATTGGATCCTGTCTAAATTGGCTCTTGTATATGAATGTGAGTTAGGGACCTTAGGATTGTACACCCCTTGAGGGTTAGGTACTGATGTGAATGTACAATGTAAAGCACTGCATAAATTGACAGTGCTATATAAGTACCTGAAATAAATAAATGTGCATACACAGGGGCAGACTGACAACTCATGGGGCCCCTGGGCAATAGGGGATCATGGGGCCCCTGTGTCCTTGCTCAAACTCAAAAAAGCCAATGAAAAAGGTACCAGGAGCATCTCATGGGGCCCCCTACTGACTCTGGGCCCTTGGGTAGTGCCCAAGTTTCCAAATGGTCAGTCTGCCCCTGTGCGTACATATGTCAGGTGCGCCTATGTATGAAAGCAGTGCATGTATTAGGAATATGAGCGCAGAGCGAGTGCAATAATTCTAGGGCCATCATCCACTCAAAATTGATGACCTGTGAAGAATTTTAAAGTGACAGAAAGTTTTGGGTACCAATGTTTGTCGCAGTTTCACGGGCACGCAATGTTAAGGTTTGACATGTCTGGTACCTATTTATTTGACACAACGTCTTCTTTTATATTTTACCAAAAATTGGGTGATATATTAGGTTTGTGGGCACAGAGGGAAAAGAAGGGGCAGGATTGGGAGTCAATCAGTGGTGCTGCTGCTCCTTCACCGTCCAATCACAGGCTAGGGATGGAGAAGTGACAGGCTGTATTGCTATTCTGCAGTAGAGGTCCTGCCTGGCTCTGCTGTCTTTTCAGGTTAAGTATATCTCAGGATTTGAAGGACAGAAATATAAATACTTTTGCACCCACAACCGCCCCCATATATAGATTTCAATGGCTTACTTAGCTGTTTGCCTGGAGTTCATTAAAAAAAAAAAAAAAAAAAGCAGAAAGTATTGTTAATCCCCGGAGGCTCAGGTAATGTTTTATTTCAGCACTTAACTATATTTTAGAGCCAGGAAGATGTAAAGTACCGCCGTGGAGAATGTCACACAGTATACGTAGCACTATATCTCCTGAGACAGCAATTTATTGCTGCTTCTGAAGGACAAACGCAAATGAGTCTTATTGAGGTGAGGAATTGCTGAGACGTAACGATATTTTATAGCTGTTAAATGGCGCTGTCACAAACTCATTCCTTAACTTATTTTTTTCCCCTGAAATACGGCCTGTCTTAGAGCGACATGCAAAGCGAATTCGCGGCTGTACAACAGAAAGGCAAATTCTGCCAGAACTCAAACTCTTTCAGCTCCTGAGGCAACTAGTTGGGTAAGTGAATGATTGGAAGAATGCGAAAATCTTGTTATTATTAAAAATATTTTATAGACTGATTTAAAATGAATCTCTAAAATCTCAACATGCTGTCTGATTTTCCTTTCTGCCAGCGGGACTGGAGATATGCGCTATACAGGAATGATACTAATCTGTCTGCATTTGGAGAAGAGCGATCAGAGCATTTCAATGGTTTTCTCTCCCTCTTCCAGTCTGCTCTCTGGAATCTTTGGTGGGCTTGCCAATGCACACTGAGGCCTAGTTATGGGGTCCCAGTCAACAACTTTAAACATTGCACATAAAAACACAGAAAATTCAGGATTTTTAAAGCTTATTTGCAATGTTTTTCTTTCCATAAATGTTTTCTTTATTGACCTGCAATGTGCCTCTGAACTTGCTAGAAAATGTAACTAGTCCAGAAAGAGTCAGTTTCCTAGCACAGCCTCCTCCCTCCTTGCCCTTTTCTCTTCTGGGAGTGTCTAATTACTGTCTGTGCTGGCCCAGCTCCTCCACCCCTCCTTTCACTTCCCTACATAATCTTTATGCAGCTGTCAGGGAGAAGAAGAGAGCAATATTAAAGAGCAGGGGTAGGCAAACACTGACTCTCCAGCTGTTGAAGAACTACTTTTCCCAACATGCCTCTGCCTCTGGGAGTCATGCTTGTGGCTGTCAGTAATGCAATGTTTCATGGCACTTGTATTTTCACAGCAGCTTTAGGACCAAATATTTGCTATAGAGCAGGGGCGGACTGACAACTCATGGGGCCCCCGGGCAATAGGGGATCATAGGGCCCCTGTGTCCTTGCCCAAAGTCAAAAAGGTACCAGGGGCATCTCATGGGGCCCCCTACTGACCCCAGGCCTTCGGGCAGTGCCCGAGTTTCCAAATGGTCAGTCCGCCCCTGCTATAGAGTATCCCTAGAGTGACAGCTCTGAGTTTGCTGGGGCTGCTGACATCACATCCAAGATGGCAGCAACCAGCAGCAGTCGTGAACCTTTTGCATGCCATGTAACAGGTAAATAGTATGCACAGAATACATTAAAAACACATATACTCTTGAAAGAAGATTTTTTTTTTTTTTGAAGAAATTAAAGAAAGAGGCTCTTAAGGCTGCATTCCCATTTGAGCGTTTTGTTGCTTGAAACTCGAAGCTACTGGTTACACAATCTCAGAACCATAACTATATATATATATAACTATACTTGCACTTTGCACTGAATCTGAATCCTTTGCTTTGTCTTCGTGTCAGCTGTTATTAGGGGGACAAATGTGAGGGTCATATTCTGGAAGAATCAGGTAGAAAAATCCATACCTCCTTAGGCCCCATGTATATGGAACACTTCTGAACGATGGAAACTGACTGCTGGAAAATGTAGTTTAAAAAAAGTCTGCTTAGCCGTGTTTGCATAATGCATTATGCGAAATTATGCGTGTTTGCATTTAGAAGCGTTTTTTAAAGATAAGCACAGGAGAACCTCCCAAATGCCCAGAATGCACTGAAAAGTGGTAAATTATTAACTATTTCAAACTGTTTTAGAAAAACACAGAGAGTAGAAGCAGAGACAGCAGTATGTGTTGAGATTAGCTTAGGTGTGAGTTGCTCATTAACATTTCTTTTGTTTCCAAGGGTGGGAAAGGTGTCTGGTTGGAGTGAGTCATTAAGGTCACCTGGCAGGGGGTCCTCATGAGGAATTCAAGGTGTGAATGGTCATTAACATATCTTTTGTTTCCAAGGGTGGGAGAGGTCTGAGTTGTGAACTGGTCATTACAATGTGTGACAAGCTTGGTAGGAACATCCTGTGTTCAGTGTTTTGTCCAGTTGAGTACCTTGAAAACACTTTGCATGCATTTTTCATGATGAAAAAAAGGCTCTGGACAGCATCGGGACCTGGAAGAGTTAAAAAAAATTTTCAAACGCAAACGCTTATAAACACAATTTGCCACGTTTAGCCGCATTTACAAGCGTTTTGCGTTTGAAACACTGATAAAATCAACTGCTGAACGCAAGTTTTCTGCGTTCAAAAAAATGACTGTAAACTCAAATGCCTGTAAACGACTGTAAACGACGACACATAGGAAAACATTAGGGTGAGTTCAGGGGCTGCTGAAAAAAATGCTGAACAGCTCCTAAACGTCAGTTTATCAGATGCAGTGTACATGGAGTCCTTACAGGATCCTTTGCAAACACGAGGTGCACAGACTCCATATTCAGGGAGCCCACTCTTCCCTCTGCTAATACAAAGGATCCACCCTACCCGTGATCAGTTTGGAATGGGTAATCCTTGGTGTCAGTAGAGATAGACACAGTTTGAAATTCTATCATTATAGGATTGCCTAACTGGATGCCAACTGTAGCAGCCCACCAGACTGTAATCGCAGTGCAGAACATAAATGTATGTTGTAAGCAGATCTCAGAAATGTAAAACATTTCTCGGGTCTTACCTATGCTTGATGATAGTATCTTCACTTGCAAATCGATACAGTCCTGTAAAAGATGGGAATTAGGTTGTTACTGTAGAATAAATAGTATGTATAATCACAGTATACTCAATGAATGCTCACCGCTGTGTTTCTTGGAGCTGTAAGGCTTGGAGTGACGCTGACACAGGTAAACCACGGCCACCATTAGCATGATCCAGATGGTGCCACCCACCGTGGCGATAAAAGCCGGATGTCTTATAACCTGCAGGAGGAGATCTAGAGGAATCTGATCATCCCGTGTTTCTTCTTTCCCTTCAGGAGATTCTGCAAGGATAGAGGAGTTAAAAACTAAATTGGCTGGTACTGGGTTTTACAAAACACACCAATTGGACTGATAAATTCATCAAATTCCTTCCCTGCCATTCTGCATCCTATATAATGACTTAGACTGCTTGACGTAAGTTTAAATTGGTCACAACATCCCTTTATATAACAACCATTAACAGTTCAGGAAATAATGCCTGCTACACACAATGAGAAAATCGGACGCAAAAAACGCATTCAGAGCTATTGTCCAATAATCTGGTCGTTAGTACACAGCTTTCGAGAGCCGATCACAACCGTTCATGCAGAAATAAATAACTAAATGTAGAAGCATCCAAAGGGACAAATTCTTAGAATTAATAGAATCGAATGAACAATTTTTGTTTAACCTCCCTGGCGGTATGATTTTTTCTGATTTTTTGTGCTGAAAGCGGTACCATTTTTTTGCATGGAAATATGTAGTTTTTTATTGTAGGCTGTAATTTTTAGGAATAACTCACTGAAATCTGTACAAACAAGAGTCTATTAAACATTCCGGATATGATAAAATTTGAAACACAAAATCATAAATTATAATTTAATAAATAATCATAATAATATAATAATAATAAATTTAATTCAATAATATAATCAAACCAAAAACACTGAAATTTGAAATACAGAGGCAAATTCGCACATCGCTGAGCAAAGTTGCAAAATCGTTTTCAGTGTCTGATGACAAATTTCCCCCACGAATCATTATCACTCAATTCTGCAAGTGGTTCTGATTTACTATCGCTGTTCTAAAACCGCTTTTGACGTAAAGGGACGCTTTTTGGACGCCATGGACTTTTCTAAGTTTCCAGGCAGAAAGAACATTCAAAATGCAGGCAGGGCACAGGACAAAGCAGTAGGGACAAAATGTATGTGAAATGCATTGAAACAGGAATGACAGCAAAAATGACATTTTTAAAAAATTTCGAATTTCCCGCCGGTTCCGGCGCCCATACGTCCCGACATCACAGGGACCGGAACACATCGGCTGGAGGAGATGGCCGGGGACGCTGCAGGGGACACATCGCGGGAGCGAAGGACAAGGTAGGTGCTGCAGGGACCCCCAGAGCAGCGCCGCATGGTAAGCCCGAGTGTAGCTCGGGGTTACCGCTCTTGGTATAGAAATTTTACCCCGAGCTACACTCGGGATTACAGCTAAGGAGGTTAATATAGTATAGTGTTTGTATGATTAAAAATCAAGTGACCAAGACAGTGCATGTTCGGAAACAAAAGAATACATTACAATACAATACATTACATTATTTCCAAAGTTGTACTCTGTCTTACGAGAACTTTCGTAACTTTAGTAACCTGTTCATTTTCGATATGAGACTAGCATGCAAAAAAAAAAAAACAACATACGATCGTTCGTACAATATTCTCATCATGTCTACTAGGGATTACAGTAAACATGTAACACATAACTAGGCAAGTTTTATCAGGAGAGGGTCTATAGTTCAACAAAATTCTATTGAAAGCTGCACCTCACCATCTTGAGGACAATTTCAAATTGAGGATATATACCGCCTTCCACCAAGGGACCGAGCTACTGGTAGAATCAACAACAATACTAATAGAACTTTCCAGTTGTTCCGATTTCTTGTACAATGAATCACTCCCTTTGGCTGTCCAGATGCAAATGCCAAGCAGAGGCTCTTTCTGACTCCGAACTGACAACATGGCTGGCAGCACACTGTGGGATCCAATGCCTGTAAAACGGTATTATTGTAGGGAACACTGCACAAGGCCCCACCTGGGGTCTATCCATCCAGTCATTTGAGTGTTGGAATTTGCAAAGTGCTACTGGTTCTGTTTCTCAGAGCCAACAACCTGCAAAAATAGAAGCACCACACCTCCATATAGGCCCCTGTTTTGTAACAATTCCAATTCTTCCAAAAGACCATCCATCCAGTCAAACTGCAGTGAGAACAACAACCACCCTATCCCAGTATGCTGATCATCCAATGAAGCAGACAGCTTCAACTTTCTTTTGCTGACCTTTCTGGAAAGACCTCCGGGCAGTACCACTGTCCCTACTCCTGTAGTTCCTCCCTACCATTTGACCAGAAATCAATTGGCAACACTTGCTATTCCTACAGTACCACTCCCCCTAGTCATGTAGCCCATCATTATATGTTCTCGGGGATTAGCTTTTCTTTTGAAGCTTCTCTGATCTGTATCTATTGAGGTTTTGTTTCTTTCCATTGTCCAGGATATGACTTTTTGGGACATGATTTGCCTCTGCTGTGCCATCTGTAAACGATTTTTAATGGATCCAGACAGCAGCTCTGTGTTGTATCTTAGGACATAGACATGGCTGCAAAAGCACAAACTTGGAAAAAAAATTATACTGAGTGCTTCCGAAAGATATTATCCATAAGAAGGCTATCAATTCAACAACCTTTTAATTCTTAAGATTGTGTCCATAATACCCAAAAAACTTCTTTTATACATCGGTCACATGATTACAGTTACTGCCTTCTAATCACTCTACTGATGGGTTCCATTGGTGAGGGTCTACATGGCCTTTACTGCATTCCCCATTGCCCTCCCTGCTTATACAGGCTGTGATTGGCTGATGGCTCTGCAGAGCTGGGTGGGAGTTTTTCAGCCTGTATGGACAGGCTTACCATGGTTTCCATTGAAGAAGAAGGGATGCAACCTGATTACACTTCTACAGGTCTGCTTCCATTGTTAGTGTAGTCAGGAAGCTTTGAATTCTCAAAAAGGGTGGGGGGCAGGATCACCAGTACTGAGTGTGACTTCCACTTGCTCAATACATAAAATGAGTCATATTTACTGTTCAGGACAGAAGATTGTTAACTTATAATCTTTATATTTAGGTTTACATAGACTTTAAGAAACCCTGAAAAACACAAAAAAAACCACAGAAGTCATCTTTTCTTGATATCATTCCCCTCTCACCTATAAAGATGTACTTTGGTGGGCTTGGTTTGCCAACACCAACATTATAGATGGCGGCTACTTGAATCTGGTAGGTGACACCCGCAGGTAACATTGCAATCTCTAGGCGCCGGGTTTCTGAGTCTACGGTCCAGTTGGCTTGGTGACGGGTCTCATTTCCGAAGCACCATATCTGAAATACAAGTATAAATCAAATGACCAAATTAATTAATCTGCAACCATGTTATTGTAACAAGACACTTAGCCCGGGTTCACACTTGTGTGGTCTGGTATATCGCATGTGATTCGCACAGGAACCGCACCGCATTCTTGTGCAAATCACATGCGAATTGTGGGAGGTGCGATTGGAGCTGTACATTTTGTATGACTCAAATCGCACCTCATCCATACCAAAAAGATGCAGGACCCTTTTTTGATCCGCACTAGAATCGGATCACATGGGTATTCACACCCATGCAATCCGATTCTGCACATCGTGCCACGTTTTGCGAACCGATTTCGGTGTGTTGTTGATTTAACATACACACCCGCAACGGTTCACATTATTGGGGCGCGATTGTGATGCGGTGCGGAATTCTCAGAGAAAACACTGCGAATTCCGCACCGCATCTGTGAACCAGGGCTCAAGGGGTCAGCTTTTTTTCTTATCTGGTATTAGCCACTCAGATTCCATCTATGGGTAACACAGACTTTCTTTGCTGTAGTAACTAATTCTATTATTGTATTGTACTTTTCCACAGCGCCTACCAGCTACACCTCAACTGAAATCTCTTCAGACAGCCCCAAAATGAAGGACTCCTTTTTACCCCTAGGGTGGGTGGTGGATATGTAGATGTAATCTATTGTGGCAAAAAGATTCTTTAGTAGTATGCTTACATAGATGTAGTCTATTGTGGCAAAAACATTTCACCACACAGCCTCTCCCATTGGTACCCCCATTCTTCCTATGGGCTGTGCACAGGGGCGGACTGACAACTCATGGGGCCCCCGGGCAATAGGGGATCATGGGGCCCCTGTGTCCTTGCCCAAACGCAAAAAAGCCTATGAAAAAGGTACCAGAGGCATCTCATGGGGCCCCATGCTGACCCCAGGCCCTTGGGCAGTGCCCGAGTTTCCAAATGGTCAGTCCGCCCCTGGCTGTGCAGTAACAATTTTGAGGGTGTTCAATGAATCTTTTCTTAATGTCTATATCTTTATAACTGTCCTACTAAAGAACCTCTTTTTGGCTACTTTTTTTAATAGCTCACCCTATGTGCATACTTGTTGATAATGTATATCTAGAATGTTAATATTGATGCACTGGGATCTCTATATCCCCTGCAGCCCCTCTCCCTACATATGAATGCAGTTGGACTGCATGCTTGCCTGGCCAAGTTTCATACATATGATTATGCTCCTTATTTTCTCCTGAAAAAGCAGATTTTAATATCTGGGAAACGCATTGAGAAGTGGCCTCATTCCTCTGCAGGTATCAGCTGGAAAATTGAATGATAATAGGTTATGTGATACCAACAATAGGATGATTAATTCAGCCGGGTTGGAGGTAATGAGACAATTTGAGGCCACGCTATTTTATGAAATAATTATAAAAAGAAAAAGATGAAAAATATGTAACAGCAATTTGTGATTTTATGAACATTTTCTGTAAACAAAAGTCTGAATTTTCATACTTTAAGTTGCTTTGATAATTGAGTGCCTTTAACCATTTGAATACCGGGCAATTTTCCCCCTTCCTGCCCAGGCCATTTTTCAGGTTTCAGCACTCTCACATTTTGAATGACAATTGCGCGGTCATACAACATTGTACCCAAACTAAAATTTTATAAATTTCTTCACACAACTAGAGCTTTCTTTTGGTGGTATTTAATCACCGCCGGGGTTTTTATTTTTTGCTAAATTATCAAAAAAAAGACCGAAAATTTTGAAAAAAAAAACACGTTTTTCTTTGTTTCTGTTATAAATGTTTGCAAATAAAT
Source organism: Staurois parvus (assembly GCF_062004578.1). Classification (NCBI taxonomy): domain Eukaryota; kingdom Metazoa; phylum Chordata; class Amphibia; order Anura; family Ranidae; genus Staurois; species Staurois parvus. The sequence goes on along the minus strand of NW_028318467.1, from coordinate 4,364,256 downwards.
AAATTGTTCTTCATAAATTTACGCCGAGATGTATTCTACTACATGTCTTTGGTGAAAATAACCCAAATTAGGATGTATTATTTAGTTTGTAGGAAAGTTATAGAGTTCACAAACTATGGGATAGATCTGAATATTGATCAATCCTGAAGTACTGACGGCCAATCTAATTTCTTGAGGTTCAAGAATGTCAGGACAGTACAGATATCCCCCCAAATGTCAGGACAGTACAGATATCCCCCAAATGACCCCTTTTTGCAGAGTAGACAGTCCAACGTACTTCATAAGAGGCATGGCGAGTTTTTTTAAGTATTTTTTTTGTCATAATTTTTCGGAAAATGAAAAAATGCATTACATACTGTCACCAGTGCAGTACAGCGTCTTCATATAACTGGCATGGCGGTGATCAGGGACATTGACTGGTGACAGTATGAAAAAAAAATATATATTTTTTTTATTTTTATTTAATTTTTTTTATTATTTTTAATTTTTTATTACATTGTCCAAAGTAGTACAATGTTACCATAGTAAGTATTTTTTTTTTTTTATACAATTTGCTTATAGCAAAGAATTTCTTTGCTATAAGCAAGCATTTACCTGAATGATATTGATTCATTTAGGGTTTTTTTTTTTTTTTTCCTTTTGTGCTTAGCTGTGATTTGGCCACAGCTAATCACATGACATGTGCATGTGAATAGCTGTGACCATTCACAGCTAGACAGTAGTATACAATTGATGGCATGAATGAAGCCATCCATTGTATACAACTGTCATGTGACCTGCTGTGATTGGTCACAGCAGGTCACATGGTACCGGCAAGGGATACTCAGATCTGTCATCGGCCATGTCCGAGGTACACGGCCGGTGACAGATCGTGCCGCTGCGCGGCTCTGCAAACGTGAAAAGTGCGCATGTGCAGGAGGACGCAATTTGGCGTCCAACCCGGAAATCCAATACATTTTGCCGGCCGCCTTTTGGCTATTGGCCAGGCGTGTATTGGTTAAAGCCCACAGATCACTAATAATCAGAGACAGCAAGTGAAAGGACCAGCAAAACTAAACAGAAAAGTTATTTTGTGTAAAAGATCTTTTCAGAAAGGTGTGCATAAAACAATTTAGCTGAGAATATGATATTTGGTGTTTCTATGGCTATACAGTGATGCCTCTTGTGTTACGTAAGCTGCCAATTTAGATTAAATTGGCTCAGATGTTACATCAGCCAGTATCTTCTACTGGACCAGAAATCAGCAGTGCGTCGGAAAATATCCCTCCTAACATCTTCACATTATACCTATATAATAGCTATAGGTACAGGTGAAACTCAAAAAATTAGAATATCTTGCAAAAGTTCATTTATTTCAGTGCAGCAACTTAAAAGGTGAAACTAATATATGAGATAGACTCATTACATGCAAAGCAAGATAGTTCAAGCCGTGATTTGTCATAATTGTGATGATTATGGCTTACAGCTCATGAAAACCCCAAATCCACAATCTCAGAAAATGAGAATATTGTGAAAGGTGCAATATTCTAGGCTGTATAATAATATAATACCTATATATAGGTTAAAAAAGACAATCTAGTTCACCAATAGTAAAACATTAAAAAAAACCTACCTACTAGAAAACTTCCATATACAGAATCCTATACCCACAGATGATTCAGAGAAAGGCAAAAATCCCAACAAAGAATAAAGCATGATCCAATTTACTTCAGTGGGGGAAAAAATAAATTCCTTCCTAATCCCCAGAAGGAAATTGGATATATAAGATATCTCCTGTTCTGAAAAGTTCCTAAGTCTTTTAAATATTTATATAAATTAAAACGTATGTAAATCCTAACAATAAATTTCTCTTTTCTTTTTTTTTTTGCTCCGTTTTGGTCTGATAAACATACCATTAAAAGCGTTTTGTTAGATATGTTTGATAAATGCAAAAAATACCTGTTGATCCTGTCAGAAATCTTGTCATCTGATAACTTCCTGAGCTTTCTTCTTGTGCTGCTCTTTTATCAGTTACATTGTTCCCAGCAATCTTTGTGGGCCACCCAACCCTTCCCCCGAGGAGACAAGGGGAAGATAATTGCAGTTCTATCCCAGGGTGACACAACTGCTGCCCCATATATACAGTGTCACCCAAGGATAGGAAGTGTGTTACTGGCAGGATCACCAGGTGAAAATAAAGGAAAAAAAAAAGAAATGCAGCCACCACATCTAAGCACAGGGTGCATTATTATACACACTTGCCTCCAGGGCTTCTCCAGAGCCTCTCCCATCCTCTGGAACTCCCTACCACAGTATGTCCGGTCAGCCCCCACCCTGTCTGCCTTTAGGCGATCTTGAAAACTCACTTATTCAGGGAAGCCTACCCCACCTCCACCTAAGAACTGTACTTGAATCACCTCCGCCAGATCATCCCCCGCAGCTATCACCTTTTGTATCACCTCCCCCTTCCTTTAGATTGTAAGCTCCATGAGCCAGGCCCTCTTATTCCTTCCGTAATGAAATGTATGGTAATTGTACTGTCTCCCTTATATTGTAAAGCGCTGCGCAAACTGTTGGCGCTATATAAATCCTGTATCTGTTCTTATCAGTGTCCAGTGGGGGTGCTCCCGACCATTCTAGCTTTGCGGGGATGGTTGTTGTATAGTACCCTCACTGGTATGATGGGGGTCTGGATGGCTATTACGGGGGGAACAGAAACCGGGGAGCGCCACAAGTTAAGCTGGGGCCCTGGGAGTAATTCCCCTTTGGAACGTCTGAAGGACCCAGTACCTCCTGATTTGGACGGATCTACCTTGGTCTGGCCAGGGGCTGGGAAGGCAGAGAGTCCGCAAACTAGGTGCCCCCTGAGTAGTCGCCTCAGGGGTGCTCTGAGTAGCACTTGGGTGTGGGACCCCACGTTGTGAATGAGCACATGGTCACCGAGTTTAAACACTTTTTGCACTGCGCCTCTAGGACCGGGCCTTTTGGTCAAGTTCTGGGCAATTTTTTTGCTACAGGCCTCAGGGTCTGGTCAGTGCACAATTTGGGCACGACACTTTTTATTATTTTTATAGATTTATTTAATTATTTATTTATTTATTTTTCCTTCACCCCACGTTTGTCACTTTTTACTTTTGTGTGTGTTTTTCACAGGATGGAGGGTGTGGGTCCTCGGGCCTGCCCTGAAGTCTAGGGGGAGGATGTGTGGCCAATACGGTTCCTTCCTCCCCTGTCCCTAGGGGGTTTTCTCTTCGGGAGAACCCCCTGGCCTAGTACTGGATGTCCGGCTTCGGCTGGACATAAGGAACCGTGGTCCACCAGGCCTTTTGGCCAGGAGGACCAAATGGGAATCCTGTCCCTGTCAGGAGCTTCGTGCCCCGGGGGATCAGGGTAGCGGTCCAACCCCTTCGGGGGTAGGACAAAGCACACCCTTAAGTGCACTTTTTGTGTGGTGTTTTGCACTTGCACTTTTTTGTGAACACTTACGGGTTTTTTTCGTTATAGTTGCACGTTTGCGGACTTAAAAAAAAAAAATAAATAAATCCTGTATAATAATAATTTCTTTATGGGTTTAGATATATTTTACAAATCTCTTCTATGTAAGTTGTAATATAAATGTTTAGTGGCCCTTTATTATATACAGTATAAGAGTGGCAGGGCAATTCTAAGACATCATCATAAGACATCTGCGGACATGGCGTAGCTCAGTTGTTTTACAATCTAGACGTCAATCCGCAAAGTCTGTGACATTCTCCTGCTGGGAGTGAAAAATCTTTCCTGCTGTGTGAGTGTTTTCTTGCTCTCTTCTCCGGCAAAGCTTTGAGATAAGTATATGTTAATTTGTAGTGAAACTGACAATATAATTAATAAAGATTCACCTGTCAGACATGAATGGCATCAGTCTTGTTTCTTTGTGATAAAATGTAATCTAGATTTGTAACACGCTCTGGATTTCTGCATCAATCAGAATACTTATTATGCACAAGTAAGAGTTTCACCTATTGTCTGCTCATCATCATCGTGATTTATAGCAACTTCCTTTATTGTGCTTTAGCTTTCTATGTATTCCTTTTCATTTTGTATCTATTCTGGGAACATTCTGAAGATACAGGTACATGATGGATACATAAAAGTTGTCTGATCCTTCCAGACGGAATTATCAGAGCCCCAAACTATCATTTTACTTCATCAGACAGTTTGTGCTGAATATATCTTTTAGATGATGCCTTTCCATAGGAAGCATTTCATGTCAATCGATAATGAACGATAATGTGACATATATTATTATCCTTACTATATGTCTAAAGAACAAACATAAAATGTCATTTTTATTTATAACTTTAGAGCGATGTAAAACCCTTATATGTACTCAGTGAAGTGAATAGCCTCAGATGATACAGAGATTAATCCAGTGTTTCTCAACCTTTTTTCAGTCAAGGTACCCTTTAAAATTATGGACAGTCTTGAGCAGGGGCGGACTGACAACTCATGGGGCCCCCAGGCAATAGGGGGTCATGGGGCCCCTGTGTCCGTGCCCAAACTCAAAAAAGCCTATGAGAAAGGTACCAGGGGCATCTCATGGGGCCCCCTAATGACCCCGGGCCCTTGGGCAGTGCCCAATTTTCCAAATGGTCTGCCCCTGGTCTTGAGGCATCCCATTCTAAAATGTGAAAGACTATTCTAATAGTTTTATATAACGCAGCAACATCCACACATGTAGGACACCCAACATTAGAGGGGATTTATTCTTCCAAAGCAAATACACTTTTGCACACTGATACTGACTAGTATTCCAGTGTTTCTCCTCTCCCTCAGTTTTTCTCCATCACTGAGCTAATGTGACCCCAGCACTGATGGAGAGGGGCAGGGGAGGGTCAAACTAGGATGCTGTGCAGGCAACTGACAGCCTCCTTATTTATTTAATTATTTCAGGTACTTATATAGCGCCATCGATTTACGCAGCACTTTACATATATATTGTACATTCACATCAGTCCCTAACGCTCAAGGGGTGTACAATCTAAGCTCCCTAACTCACATTCATACATACACATACAAGGGCCAACTTAGACAGTATCCAATTAACCTACCAACATGTCCTTGGAGTGTGGGAGGAAGCCGGAGTAACCAGAGGAAACCCACACAGGCAGAACATGCAAACTCCAGGCAGGAGGTGCCGTGGCTGGGATTCGAACCAGCGATCCTAGTACTGCCAGGCGGAAGTGCTAACCATTTAGCCAGATGATGTCATTGGTTGTCAGAAAACCGGCGACTAGAAGGTTGTAATGAAAAGCTGTGCCTTTGCCCTATTGGGCAATTTTTAGACATTTTGCCAAGGCACCCCTGAAGAAATCTTAAGGCACCCCAGGGTGCCTGGGCACCCTGGTTGAGAAAGGCTGGATTAAACAAATCCACCAACATAAGTTGTACCCGCTTATCTGCAGCCTACTAAGATTGATTGAAGATTGAAGTGATATAGACTGGAGCAAGTACACACTACAGAAGGATATGTTTTGTTCATTTTTCATTTCAGGGGTTTACAACCACTTTGATGGCTTGCTTGTGTGTTTGTGTTTGGTGGAGGTGTCGGTAAACCAGGCGGTTGAGCTGCGTTTTTACCGCTCCCGTGAACCTGCAAAGACAGCTGGGTGGAGGTGTAAGAATGCTATGCCCACAATGCTTTTCTTCTTGGCCATGTCACAAAATAGTCCCCCCTATTGCTTTCGGTGGGCAGTACAGACACCAAACGTTACTCATTTAAGTGAATGGTTCTATGCCAAAGCTGCCCCTAAAACTAGTTGCAATGCACACAGAGTGGTGCATCTTTTAGGTAAGAGTTGACATATCGTCTTCTCACAACCTGTCAAACATCTCTGAAAGGCAATCCACTACGGATCACTTTTCACAAGCTCAGCAATAACAGTCACACATAGCACTAAATGAGTTCTTCCTTTTTTATTCATTTTTTCATAATTGGGTCATTACTATGCACACAGCGTTTTTGCTGGTACACAACACAAAGTGTTCCCCTGATGAAGCCAGATTAAGTAGCGAAACATGTAGGTAAGTGTAGGGGCGGACTGACCATTTGGAAACTTGGGCACTGCCCGAGGGCCCAGGGTCAGTAGGGGGCCCCATGAGATGCCCCTGGTACCTTTTTCATAGGCTTTTTTGAGTTTGGGCAAGGACACAGAGTTGTCAGTCCGCCCCTGGGTAAGTGGAGTTGTGTGCACATTTAGTTTAGCCTCTGCTTAATCAGCAAGAAAAAGAAGGAATCGTCTTACAATATCCAGCTTGAAAAATCTGTGCCCCTTTGTGCCATACAGGCTGAATCTAAGATTGAAGAGCCACACCAGAGGTTTAGACATCCAGATGTAACTATTTCCCAAAAAGAGATAAGAGAATGTCCCACAGAGCCATCACATTTTGTGTGGGAGTCAGAAATTTCCCCTTCATCAGGACTAATGAATGATGATGTATACTGGACTAAATGTAGACAGACGGTCGTTGGACTAGGTAAGTACTGAGACACATGGTTTGTCAGCAGCTGGCCATTCAAACTAGTTCACCATCTGCATATCTGCAAGCTTCCAGCCTGTAATTCATATGTGCGCTCCAAATATCAATATAACAGTTATAATAATAACTATAAAGTCCCACAACTTTCATTCCATTTGCTCCAAGTACATGGCAAAGCTTGGGCATTGCATGCCAATGTATGCCCATGTCAGCCCACCCTGGTTTATTCCTGACCAGTCCATCCATACAATAGGAGGTAGTGGCTCTGAGGAAGAGGTAGGTCCTTGAAACGCGTCAGATTTGGATGTCTAGACTCCCTATTGCAGACTGTTACTCAGCGCGGTGTTGACCCAGCTGTTCTTTTATGATGTGCCTTGACTATATTGTCGTTTGTGAGTACAACACCTACTTTATTTTTTATTAAACATTTTTTATGGTAATGCACTAGGCCTGTGCGCCCTCTCTTTGTTCTTTCCCCAATTGGAGGTAGTGGGCTGTGGGTAGTTGATGGCTTGTAAGAAGTTCCTGAATTCTTGTTCAATGTACTTGGAAGAGAGCCTCCTCAATCCCTTTCCTGGTGTGTAGTCTACATGTGCCCAGGACCTCATGGTGGAGTGGCTATGTAGGTATATGCCAGGGTGCAGCTTGTATGCAGTGCTGAACACATGAGCAGTAGGACTAAGCCTTGTACAATGATGGCAATAAAGGACTTACCTTATAAGCATTAATGTTTAATCTGTGGGTGCTCGGAGGTGGGGGCTCCCAGCTGACTATCACTGACCCACTGCTGTCATCAACCAGGGTGACATTGAGGTCCCGAGGAGCGTGCCCAGGAACTACAAGAGGATACAAAACTCATATTACGGAATGGTTTACTCAAAGCACAAAACCACACCTATGAAAGTGTCTGAAGTAAGAACTGTCTGTGCTGCTCACAGCAATCAACCATTCACCTTTATGGCTTCCAAAGCAGCTTGTAAGATGAAAGGGGATACAGAAGAAATTAACAAATCAGGTGACGCATTTCGAAGCGTTTGCTTCTCCTTCAGAGGTCTGAAGAAGAAGCAAGCATTTTGAAACGCGTCACCTGACTTCTCTTTGCTCTGACATTGGTCGCCCGCCAGGTCCACGCTGGTTACAGGGCCATTTTCAAACTCCCTGCACCGCTGGCAGCTGACGGCTCCATCTCCGTTCATCCTGAATGACCAGGATCCATTACTACATCGCTGGCTGACTATCAGGATTACTTTTACAATGCCTTTTAACTTCTTACATTTGTGAGTAGTTTTCATACCATATGTTACTAATAAATTATTAACCCTCTACACTCAGATTGGCGCCCCTTCTGTTCGGTAAGATGAAAGGGGGAAGCCGTAGGGATAGTGTGGGTTCTGCAGATTCTATGTGAAGCAACCATTTTATCGGGTGAACCAATATCGTTCAGCAGAGAGATTTTACATTTAAACCATGGCCTTGCAGTGCTGGGGTCCTGAGCACATTACAGCCAGGGTTTTACCTGAAAGTTTGTGTATGTTCTCCCCATGTATGTAGTTTACTGACCCTTTCTAGAAAATATTGGCTTCCACCCTAAACTGTGTGTCTATAGTCAGGGGTGTATTTACCACAAGGCATTTGCCTAGGGCGGCATTTTTCAGGGGGGCAGCATTGCCCCCTGGAAGAAGGGACACGCGGCATGGGGACCTAGTGAGATCCAAGAGAGACTGCGGGCTCCTTGATTGACGGTGTATGCAGAGCCTGACTTTCATTCCAGGGGATATCTAGAGCTGTGAAGGTGAGTGTCTTTCTCTCTCTCGCTGGGGGGGAGGGGATGGCTGGTGTATAGAGGGTGGTGGTAGTGGAAGGCTCTCTTGGATGGGGGGTGGTGTTGGTTGGTTTCAGGCTTTCTCTATGGGGGGTGGAGGGGGGCGTCTGATTTTAGTGTTGTCTAGGGCAGCACAAAACCTAAATACACCACTGTCTATAGTGGCATTCCAGTGTCTGTATGCCTCTTGTGGGACATTAGAGTGCAAGCTCCTCTGGCAGAGACACTGACGTGACTTGCTCAATGTTCTTTTTACAGCACTGATGAATATGTCAGAGCTATATAATGTGAATAATAATAGTGTGTATCTGAGGTGAGAATTTAGAGTGTAAGCTCATCTGGTGCAGAGACTGATGTGACTGACTCAGTGTTCTCTGTACAGCACAGCAGTATATGTCAGAGCTATATAATTGTATAATAATAATAGTGTGTGACTGTGGTTGGGCTTTAGAGTGTAAGCTCCTTTGGTGCAGAGACTGATGTGAATGTTTTAGTGTTTTTTATGCAGCACTGCAGTATATGCAGGAGCTATATAAATGTATAATAATTAGTGATGGGCCAAACACCTCCCTGTTTGGTTCGTGGACGAACACTCGAACCGAACAAAAGTTTAACTGCGAACTTCAAACCAGGACAACTCACTATGCGGTATTTTCCCACATCTGAATATGCAGTAAGACACTGCACAGCATTTTTCCAAAAAACCTACTAAAATCCTGCATGAGTTATTTTATTAAGTCCTGCAGTATTTTATTAGGGAAAACATTCTTTTGATGTTTCAGCTGTCAGTGGGGTTCCCTGCTGACAGCTGAATGTAAACAGAATTGCCGACAATTAAAAATTTAGCCAAAAAAACATTGTGGGTTCCCCCCCCTATCCATACTAAGCCCTTCAAGTCTGGTATGGATTTTGAGGGGAACCCCCACGCCAAAATTAAAAAAAAAAATGGCATGGGGTCCTCCCAAAATCCATACCAGACCCTTATCCAAGCATGCAGCCTGGCAGGTCAGGAAAAGGGGGGAAAGCCCCCTCCCCTCCTGAAGCATACCAGGCCACATGCCCTCAACATGAGGGGGTGCTTTGGGGCAGGGGGGCTCCCCCCCCAAAGATTCTTGTCTCAATGCTGATGGGACAAGGACCTCTTCCCCACAACTGTGTGGCCAGTTGTTGTGAGGGTCTGCACGCAGGGGACTGATTGGAATCTGGAAGCCCCCTTTAAGAAGGGGGCCCCCAGATCATGCCCCCCATGTGAATAAGTATGGGTTACATGGTACCGCTACTCATTCACAAAAAAAGGTAGTGTAAAAAATGACAGTAGACAGTCTTTGACAATTTGACATCCTTTACTGAAAATAAAAAAAATGTCCCCTGAAGTAGATCCAACGTCAATCACGATGCCCGCTGCCACCGCCGACCTGAACAAAGCAAGAAAGAAAAAATAAAAACGCTCTCAACGCTGGCTCCCGGCTGTCTGATAGCTGTGCCGGCCGGACAGTTCTTAAATACCTAAGGGGCAGGGCCACCTGTGTTGTCAACCAGGTGACCTCGCCCCCTTGTGACGTCATCGTGTGCTGTGATTGACCAAAGCATTGCACCTGACCTATGGTCAGGTGCATTGCTTTGGCCAATCACAATGCATTGTCAGAACACATGAATGGCCAATGTTCGAGTCGAACTTACGTTCAACTCAAACATCAAGCCCAACACTAATAGTAATTATAATAGGGTGTGAATGTGATGGAGACATTAATATGTAAGCTCCCTCGGTGTAGAGACTGATGTGACTGGCTCAGTGTTCTCTGTACAGCAGTAAGGAATATATCAGAGCTACATAAATGTATAATAATAATAATAAAAAATACTAATAGTGTGTGACTGTGTTGGGGAGATTAGAATGTAAGCTCCTCTGGTGCAGAGACTGACCTCTGTTGCAGTGTTCTCAGTGAAGAGCTGCAGAATATGTCAGAATATAAATGAATTAAATAAAATAACAATATTCACACACGCGAAGCATAAAACTCCTGATGATAGTAGATTTAGCACTCTGTTAGACTAACCAAAAATGATATTTTGTCATTTTGCTTTTTTTTTAATAATTTTTCACCAGCCCCACCATCAGGAATGTGATCTTACCATAGGTAGTTGTTTGACAGATGTACACTGCCACCTAGTGGTCACTGCCTTGTTCGCACTATTACAAATTATTACATTATTTTTTTCAACTTGTGCAAAAAAATGCAAAAACAGGTCTGGCATTGAAAGGGTTAAATAACCAGTGAAAATGGGCAAAACTGAAAAAATAGCTGACCTTTTGTGTTCATTTATAAGTTGTCTCTATAGTTGAGTACAGTGTTCTAATGTCTTCTATATGTTACAGATCGTATATTTATTTAGCACTTTTGTTTTCATAGAAACAAGTATACAATCCAAACGCACACGTTCCTGCGCTAAAAATGGCGGTGTGAATAAGTGGGTGCTGCAGTGACCGTCAGCTGGAACCAAACAGAATCAGCAAGGTAGAATGTCACCAGCACAACGGGGATCACCAATATGGGTACAAAAGTTTTAATGAACGATCACATAGTTACAGCAAGGCAACGTTTCAGAGTCTCGCAGGACCTCTTCATCAGACATGTGACACATGCCTGATGAAGGGGTCCTGTGAGACTCCGAAATGTTGCCTTTTGGACCCATATTGGTGATCCCCGGTGTGCTGGTGACATTTTCCCTTGCTGACACGACATCAGAACACACGGTATCATGCTGTGCACCATTTTTTTTACCTCCCTCTGGGATCTGGATGTGCTTGATGTTGCTGTCAGTGCCGAAGGTTGCCCGTCCATACGGTCGAACCTTGAACTCGTACCTCTGTCCTTTCCCCAGAGATGGGATGATGGCGCTGTTTTCGGTTAGCGGGACTGAGCGCCATTTTACCCATTCAGAATCTGGGGGCAGATAAGGGCGATAAAATACGACGTATCCCTCAGTGTACTGTGACAGTGATGACACCTAAAGAAGAAATCACACCACAGATATATTTTTTTTAATCATCAATACATGTATATGTATTATGGTGGCCACATACTTCGTTTTTATAACCCGATCAATCAAACTCCATGTAGAAAGGTTTCAATCTAACTGAGTTCATTGACCAGGGTGAAAAACTATCGATTTTTTTACATCGATCGGCAGCACAAAGATAGTAGTAAAGTGCAGTGCTAAGTATTAAATAACATCAAGTGAACCAATTATGTACACCAAATAAAGTGAATGTGGTGTCCCTTTTTCATTTATATCGGCTCCGGGATGATGGCTTCTATAATGAGATCATTCTCTGACCAGGAGTTACTTCCTGGCCGTGTACTTCAACAAAATGGTGCCGACTCATTAACATTGGACCTTGCAGGCTATTTAAATGGACGTTAAATGACGTTGGCAATGGGCGTACCACTGAAGATGTGTATGTGCACGAAACGCGTCGGGTAGAGCCGCACATACTGAAGTCACACCACCACAGCCGGAGCGGCGGCCATCTTGGTACAGTTTTTAATATATGCTCAGTGCATTTCCGCGTGGATTGTTTTATCTATATTTTAATAAAATACTACACTATGCACCGTTTTTGGGCTCCCGTGGTGAGCTATTCTCCTTAGGAAGAGGTCCTTTCTCGGTTTACTTTTTGGTGGAGAAGTCCGGTTTATATAATTTGGCTCTATTTGATCTTCATCGATGTGATCTACGTGTATCCTATTTACCAGTAGTTGTCTGGCAAGTTGACATCTAATAGAGGTGGCAGGGGCGGACTGACAACTCATGGGGCCCCCGGGCAATAGGGGATCATGGGGCCCCTCTGTCCTCGCCCACACTCAAACCACACCCAAAAAAGCCTATGAAAAGGTACCAGGGCAACTCATGGTGCCCCCTACTGACCCAGTGCCCAAGTGCTTGAATGATCAGTCCGCCCCTGAGAAGTGTTGGATTTCCTCACTGGATCAGGATCACAGTTTGAGCATTCTACACCGAGATTGCTGTGCCTTGTAGTTCCACGGACACTTTCTATATTCCATTTATATTGGATGGACTTTTATGCATTACACTTGTACTCATTCACTTTATTTGATGTGCATAATTGGTTCACTTGATGGTATTTAATACTTATTATTTATATACTTTACAGGTGTATGTTACCTTTGCCTTTCTGTGCTAGTGGCTTTTCATTTATTTTTCAGCACTCGCCATATACATTTTCTTAGCACAAACATAATACTTTGCTCATGAATACTATCATACTTCGGTCGATCAGATTCTGAAATCACATTGAGGAAACAGAAGGAGCATAGGAAATACATACGGCTTTGTAACAAGAGATACAATGTAACAATTCTAGAGACTACTAGAAAGAATTGGCAAATAAATCTAGTATTCTCTAGAAACGTTACATTGTATCTCTTGTTACAAAGATGTATCTCCTGTTATCTTCAGCTGCATCCAGTGGCCATAATGTGGCATTGTACCTTATGTGGTTTATAATAAAAGAACATTCATTCAGGAGAGGAAATAACTTCATATTATTTGTTTTTGCCCAATTTGCAGAGACTGAATGCAGATTTTCTTGACAAATGACTATGCACTTTTTTTCCCTAAATATAACCCGTAGACCCCTGACCCTGGCCCTTTGGTGTTTGAATTGCAGCCCTTGGGCCCCAGAAGTCAGTACAGGGTGCATGTGCATTGACTCGTACATGGTCCCTTAAAGTGATTCTAAACCTCACACATGAAATATGAGCAAGGCATATCCCATTATAGTGCGTACTTGTTTCTATCCAGAGCACTAAGTGTCATTTTTGTTTGCCGCTTCATTCCTCAGCTATTTTCATGAATCATTTCTCACAAGTATTCCTGACACCAAGAGAAAAAAGGTGACAGGAGAGGGATCACCAGCACACAGCCTGTGATTGACAGCCTCAGGTCTGTTCCTGTGTGCTGTGTGAAAGGGGTAAGTTTACCTTCCCTCCAATCAGCTCTCAGAGCTCTCCTCACTGAGCTCTGCAGTGCGTAATTTCAGATCCCCACCCCCTGCATTTTGTAAGCTCAGACAAACTTCATAATTTCTGGACTTTGAATGGATGCAGAGAACAGAAGACTACAGATAGACAGGTACAATGTGTGTAGGAAGATTTGTTGCTTCTCTGTGTATCACCTGAGGCCAGTCACTTTGCTGGGTATATGTAAGGGTTTACAACCACTTTAATAATCCCAGCCACGGCACCTCCTTCCTGGAGTTTGCCTGTTCTCCCTGTGCCTGCGTGGGTTTCCTCCGTGTACTCCGGTTTCCTCCCACACTCCAAAGACATGCTGGTAGGTTAATTGGATCCTGTGTAAATTGGCCCTTGCATATGAATGTGAGTTAGGGACCTTAGATTGTACACCCCTTGAGGGTTAGGGACCGATGTGAATGTACAATATATATGTAAAGTGCTGTGTAAATTGACGGCGCTATATAAGTACCTGAAATAAATAATAATACTAGCCCCCATTCACACCGATGTGACTTGTCATGCAATTTGACAGTTCAAATCGCATGACAAGTTGCACCCAATGAACTGTTCTAATCGGTGCGAATTGAAAAGTAGTTCCTTCACGACTTTTGGCGATTTCAGGTGCGACTTGCATAGACATCTGTGCATGAAGTCGCACAGGTGTCTTACAAGTCGCACCTGAAGTTGCACTGACATCCGACTTCAAGTGAAGTCGCATGATTTCAAAGTTGTATTCAGTGTGAACCTGAGCTAAAAGCCTAGTGACTTCATGTGACATATCCCTAGTCTCTGACTGTCCTTTAGCATGACATCAGTCCCTAACCAGTGGCGGACTGACCATTTGGAAACTCGGGCACTGCCCGAGGACCCAGGGTCAGTAGGGGGCCCCATGAGATGCCCCTGGTACCTTTTTCATAGGCTTTTTTGAGTGTGGGCAAGGACACAGGGGCCCCATGATCCTCTATTGCCCGGGGGCCCCATGAGTTGTCAGTCCGCCCCTGTCCCTACCCACTCCTGCAGAGCAATCTCTGACCATTCCCTCTAGTAAATCTTCAGTCTTTGACAGTTTTTTTGCAGCATTATATGTAATAAATATTATCTGCCAGCTTTTGGAGACAGAAGGGGCTGAATATTATCTTGACAACCACTACCTGTCATGGGGAAACATTTTAAAAATGTCTGAGACAAACTTTGTTTCAACATTGTCTCCTATGGAGCACAGCAAGAAAAGGGAAAAAAAAGGAAAATAGAAGCTGGTAGGTTGCTATGAGCAAAGGAAGCAGATGGTTTATGAATTCCCATCACTGAGCCATTTGATCTGTTTAAGGCTCTGAAATCTCCGCAAGACGGCCGTGTTAGTGAATTTCCTCCATGATGGGAGTGACGACTACAAGGGACAATGGGTGGTTCTCCCCAGACAGGACTCCATTATCTCACCTTCCACTGCAGCTGCACAGATGAAGAGTTCTGCACAGTCACCGTGTCCAGATACACTCGCACACTTGTTAGTTCTTGGAGGATGTCCTTCTGTCTGTCCCTCTGACCCGTATCCAGAGGATCTGAAAGGACACATACAATACAAATACATCGTTTATTGCTCCATAAATGTAAAGTTCATGTTTAACCGCTTCCAGTCCGGACACTTTCACCCCCTTCCTGTCCAGGCCAATTGTCAGATTTCTGCGCTGCGATACAATTGCGCCGTCATGCAACACTGTACCCATATGAATTTTTTAGCATTTTTTTCAGACAGATAAAACTTTATTTTGGTGGTATTTATTCACCACTGGGATTTTTATTTTTTTGCTATATAAAAGTCCAAATATTTTGAAAAAAAGTGTTTTTCTTATAAAATTTAGCAAATAAATAATCTTTCTTCATAAATCTTGAAAATCTTCAAAATTTATTCAGTTATCTTTTTAGTAAAAAAAAAAATAACCCAAATTAGTTTACAACCATTTTTTTACATTTTTATTTTATTTTTTTTATATTCTTATTTATGTGTTTTGGTTTTTTTTTAACATACTGTCACCCTAGCAGTACAGTGTCCCCATAGCGACACTCTACTACTTGTGGGGGGTGATGAAGATTTTTTTTTTAACACTGATTTCTTTTACACCCATAAAGGCTGTAAAAGCAATCATTTCTCCTTCTCTCTGGCTGCATTCCTGCAGCCATTGAGAACTACTGTGTGAGCTCTGATTGGTCACAGCTTGTCACATAGTACAAGGCTGTTGTGAATAGCCTTGTACCATGTGATCTCTGTGATCATTCACAGATTTCACACGTAGTAAGCAATGATGCCAGAAGTGACATCTTGCTTGCTACTATTCATGTGATCACTGATTGGCCAATCATTATTATTATTATACAGGATTTATATAGCGCCAACAGTTTGCTCAGCGCTTTACAATATAAAGAGGGATAGGAGGGCCCTGCTCCTCGGAGCTTACAATCTAGGAATCAGTGATCACATGATCAGGACCTCACACAGAGGTCCGGTACAGCGATAGGTGTTCACGATTGGTGATCACAGTGCCACGCGTGCTCCCAGGGAGCGCACAATCCAAAATGGTGGGTGCCACCATCCGGCCGTTTATATACAGCGACCGGATGGGAAGTGGTTAATCTGCTTATGTTTTCCTTCCTTGGTCCCTCCTGCCCCCCCCCCCATCAACATGCTATTGACATTTTTAAATAAAACCTTTCCATTTATATTACAGTGATGTCAATCAGCTCTCAGAGCTCTCCTCACTGAGCTCTGCAGTGCGTAATTTCAGATCCCCACCCCCTGCATTTTGTAAGCTCAGACAAACTTCATAATTTCTGGACTTTGAATGGATGCAGAGAAGAGAAGACTACAGATAGACAGGTACAATATATGTAGAAAGATTTGTTGCTTCTCTGTGTATCACCTGAGGCCAGTCATTTTGTTGGGTATATGTAAGGATTTACAACCACTTTAATAATCTCAGCCACGGCACCTCCTTCCTGGAGTTTGCCTGTTCTCCCTGTGCCTGCGTGGGTTTCCTCCGTGTACTCCGGTTTCCTCCCACACTCCAAAGACATGCTGGTAGGTTAATTGGATCCTGTGTAAATTGGCCCTTGCATATGAATGTGAGTTAGGGACCTTAGATTGTACACCCCTTGAGGGTTAGGGGCGGGGCCAGGGACAGACAGGCTGGGGAGGAAAGGGCTAAATAATGATGTCCTCCAGTCAATTGACTTTCTGCAGCTTCTAATGCACATTGTGAGAAGCTCACAGTGTGCAGTGAAATCAGAGTAAGCAATATCAGTCCAGGAGAGGATCCGGTACAACTGTGCAAGACTGAAGGGAAGGCTGGAGGTCAGAGTCTAATAATCGCCAGGTGCTCCATAATTGTTAGTAGATATGTACAATCAGATTGTAGTGTGTATGGCCAGCATGAAGATTACTTTTTGGCCTTCTTTCCCCACTGTTGGTTCCCTTTTCTCCACCTCTGCTGCTATCTGAACAGGATAGTACAGAGATTGTACAATCTGATTGTATAGTGTATGGCCAGCTTTAATGACATGATTTACGCAGAGATCATATGGACGGCAGTTACCTTCCACCACCAGCTGGGCATTGACAGACACCGTGTCAACCTGGTTCCTGGCAGTGCAGATATACTTCCCCGAATCCTGGACGGTCACCCGCTGCAGACTCAGCGTATTCTCATTGGTTATGGCGTACCTACCAAGGCAAGGTGCCCATCGTTAAACATTCAAAACAATCTCCAAATCTGAAGTATCCTCCTCCAACTTAATCGATTTTAAATCTATAGTGCTTATCTGAGTTGTTACTTAAACTGTATGTCCTCCAGCCACACTCGTTTTAGTCTTGGATGGAGCCAGGAAGGATTACAACCCCTGTCTGGTGTTTACTGGTATTTGGGCTCAGAAAGATTTCCCTCCTTCCTGTCCCCTGACAACATTTTACCAGACAGGAAATGAGGGGAACTCTCCAACAGCAACACAGACACAATAAAACTGAGTTTCTTCATAGGATGAAGAGTAGAACCCCTGTCAGATTTTTATTTCTGATTATGTCCCTCTTGAAGATTTTCTCTCACTTCCTGCCTGGTGCAAAAGAGCAGGAAGTGAGGGGAAATTTCTCTAACAAAGCTCCGGAGAGTAGTAAAACCCAACAGAGGTTCTAATCCTTCCATCCTATCCAAAATAAAAAATATATATTTTAGCTACACATATGTTTTCACTTTTGGTTACAGGTCTTGTCCACATCCTCAGCCTGTGACTGGGCAGTGAAAGGAGAAGCAGCACAGTAATAAGCTCATCACTCTCTCCTCCTATCAGCATGCCCATAGTGCTGCATCACAACTAATTCCCTCCTTGTGCTGCTTTGACAACCAAACCACACCAAATTCCTGTAGGATAATATTATTTTTATGTAATAATAAAATATAATATGTAATAATATGTAATAATATAATATGTAATAATATAATATAATAATATGTAATATAATATGTAATAATATAATATAATAATATGTAATAATATAATAATATGTAATAATATGTAATATCATATGTAATAATATTATATAATATGTAATAATATAATATAATAATATGTAGTAATATAATATGTAATAATATAATATAATATGTAATAATATTATATAATATGTAATAATATAATATAATAATATGTAATATAATATGTAATAATATAATAATATGTAGTAATATAATATGTAATAATAAAATCTAATATGTAATAATATAATATAATAATATGTAATAATATAATAATATGTAGTAATATAATATGTAATAATATAATATTATGTAATAATATAATAATATGTAGTAATATAATATGTAATAATATAATAACATGTAGTAATATAATATGTAATAATAAAATCTAATATGTAATAATATAATATAATAATATGTATTAATATAATATGTAGTAATATAATATGTAATAATATAATATGTAATAATATAATAATATGTAATAATATAATATAATATGTAATAATATTATATAATATGTAATAATATAATATAATAATATGTAATATAATATGTAATAATATAATAATATGTAGTAATATAATATGTAATAATAAAATCTAATATGTAATAATATAATATAATAATATGTAATAATATAATAATATGTAGTAATATAATATGTAATAATATAATATTATGTAATAATATAATAATATGTAGTAATATAATATGTAATAATATAATAACATGTAGTAATATAATATGTAATAATAAAATCTAATATGTAATAATATAATATAATAATATGTATTAATATAATATGTAGTAATATAATATGTAATAATATAATATGTAATAATATAATAATATGTAATAATATAATATAATAATATGTAATATAATATGTAATAATATAATAATATGTAGTAATATAATATGTAATAATATAATAATATGTAGTAATATAATATGTAATAATAAAATCTAATATGTAATAATATAATATAATAATATGTAATAATATATTAATATGTAATAATATAATAATATGTAATAATATAATATGTAATAATATAATATAATAATATGTAATAATATAATAATATGTCATAATATAATATAGTAATATGTAATATAAGATGTAATAATAATATATTATGTAATAATATAGTACAATATGCAATAATATTACGTAATAATATGTAATAATATAATAATATAAGACAAATATACAAGGGATGTTCAAGTCAAACCGGGACTTTTGAGTTTATCTAATAAAAGAACAAATTTCAAGGAGTGGAAACTGCATTTATTTTTCAACATACTCCCCTGTTAAATGTATACACTTATGCCATCATTTAACTAATGCTTGGAAAGCTTCGGCATAGAAAGATTTGTCAGTACGCCTGAACCATCCCAGGACATTCATAAATGATCGTGTTCACCGTTCTCACAGAAAGATTCATCTTGTGCCATTTCACGTCAGGTTACGCGTCGATTATCCAGGATCAGACGTTCCATGCGCTGAATGTTCACAGGAATGACTGCTATGGGCTGGGAACCACCACGGCCGGGATCACCACTACCAGATATACGCCCAAATTTGAAATGCTTACACTATTCAAATGTCTTACTGCGGCTGAGCGTTTCATCACCGTCCTGTGCTAGAGGTGTTCTGTAGATATCTGCAGTTTTACACCTCCGTTCACAAGGAACGTCATCACTACACGCTGATCCATTCACGCACTAACCCTGTCGTCTGCCATCTTGATTTCCGGTCTCTGGACATGAGCGCTGCCTATCAGTAATAGGACACACTGCCATGCATGTAATACCGCCACGCTAGCATCCCTTTTTATATTTGTAAAATTAAAAATCTCGGTTTGATTTAAACGCGCCCGTAACATCATATAAAAAATGATCGTATAATTGTGATCTGTACCCGTGTCTAATAAAGTCAATGAAAAAAGTTCAATAATATTAAATTAAAAATAACATGATTACAATAATTAGCAACATTTATTTTGCAAAAAAGTTCTTTCCTACAAAAGACTGTTTACTAAATTCTATTAGCACTTACCGGCCGGTAGGGAGCGTCCCCTGCTCTTTGCTCCATTGTATGACAGGTCTGGGTACACCCTGGGCTCCACATAAAAACTGCACAGTGTTGCCAGCCTTGGTGACCACATCCGCTGGTTTGTTGGTGAACAGAAGAGGCTCTGCAGGAGGGGTGAGGGGACATGGAATAAAAACAAGCCTATCCTTCCTTTACGAATTCTTGGCCACATGCACATCAATATATAATGAGGGTTTCATCATAAGAGTTATACTGTATAGGTGGTAAGAAAGCATTTTTTTTTCAGAAATACTACATTTAAAAGCCACTTTTGAGCTTCAGCCCAGTGACTGTGCCTAGGCTCAAATGACATCATCAGTCTGCTGCAGACAGGAGGAACTATTTCCTCAATCTCCTCTCCCCCAGTGATCAGACTATACATTGTAACTCTGTAGCCAGTCACAAGGTGAGGAGCAGCGGCGCGGGCTGATTTGTGTGACACTGACACATCTCTTTCCACCATATCTCAGCCAATAAAATAGTATATTTTTAACACAATTATTAAAGAGGTAAAATATTATCTTGCATGATTGGACATAAAAATGGGAGCCTGCCTTACCCAGCACCGAGATCTGAGCAAAACGACTCTTCTTCTCCCCGGCCTGATTGGAAGCGAGACAGATATAGACCCCCGAATCTGACCTCTGCGCACGGGCAATGGACAGCTTACCGGCAGACACCTGCAAAGGAAGAGCCATTGACTGTACAGTGTTAAGGGGCCACTAACCATTCATTAAAAAAGTGTTATTAAAGTCCTCACTTCTCCTATTACATTCTCTGTAGAATAAAATACATAAAAATCCAAGGTATGGTGGAACCCCTCATTAAGGGCAAAGCAGGTATGAAGGCCCAGGAACTCCATGCAGAGATAGTGGGGACCCCTCATAATGGGCACAGCAGATGTGCAGACCTGGGAACGTAGATCATGCATGCTGGGAACCCCTCATAATAGGCACAACAGGCGTGCAGAATCAGGAACATAGGTCATGTATGGTGGGAACTCCATTCATAAAGGACACAGGAGGTGCACAGACCCAGGAACTCAGTGCAAGGATGGTGAGAACCCTTCATATTGGGCACAGCAGGTGTGCAGACCTGGGAACATAGGCCATGTATGGTGGGAACCCCTCATGATATGCACAGCAGAAATGCAGACCCAGAAAAATAGACCATGTATGGTGGAAAGCCCTCATAATGGGCACAGCAGGTGAGCAGACCCTGGAATATAGCACAGATATGGTGGTAACCCCTGATTAAGGGCACAGCAGGTGTGCAGGCCCAGGAACTCCACGCAAAGATGGTGGAGACTCCTCATAAGGGGCACAGCAGGTGAGCAGACCCTGGAATGTACCACAGATATGGTGGGAACCCCTCATTAAGGGCAAAGCAGGTGTGCAGGCCCAGGAACTCCGCGCAAAGATGGTGGAGACCCCTCATAATGGGCACAGCAGGTGTGCAGACCTGGGAACATAGATCATGCTTGCTGGGAACACTGCATGATAGGCACAGCAGGCGTGCAGACCCAGGAAGATAGGCCATGTATGGTGGGAACTCCATTCATAAAGAGCACAGGAGGTGCACAGACCCAGGAACTCAGTGCAAGGATGGTGAGAACCCTTCATAATGGGTACAGCAGGTGTGCAGACCTGGGAACATAGACCATGTATGGTGGGAACCCCTCATGATATGCACAGCAGGAGTGCAGACCCAGGAATATATACCATGTATGGTGGGAACTCCTCAGAAAGGGCACAAGAGGTGTGCAGACCCAGGAACTCAGTGCAAGGATGGTGAGAACACTTCATAATGGGTACAGCAGGTGTGCAGACCTGGGAACATAGACCATGTATGGTGGGAACCCATCATGATATGCACAGCAGGAATGCAGACCCGGGAACATATACCATGTATGGTGGGAATCCTTCATAGAGGGCACAGCATGTTTGCAGACCTAGGAACTCAGCACAAAGATCTCACCCAACAGAGACTCTGAGAGATAGAAGAGACAGTCAGGTGGTCTAGCATCAACCAAACACTGAAATTTCTGCTTTTGGTGGACTGATTGTTATACTTGACTACCTGCTGGGGATGTTTTGGCTCCCCAATAATTCTGTGGCCATTGAGTAGGGCCCTGGCTGGATAACAAGTGAAATTTTCTTGACGATCACAGAGAAGAAATTGGATTTATTGGAGGTGTCACAGTAACACAACCGCCTCAAAAATCCCTTTCATCTCCCCAGCTCATTATGAAAAATTCATACGGTTTAAATGAAATAAGAGCAAGATTAATGAGAATAATCTCAGAATACAGAGTAATCCAGGTATGAATCAATCACTGTCTTTAATTAACGTTCAGCTCCTAATTATTTGTTTTAATGTGCCCAGATCTCTAAGACTACAATTATGGGGAAGGAGGAGTCGTCAAGGACACCAGCGAGGATTTTCAAGTCATATTTCAGGTTTTTTTCCCACTAATGAACATTTTATTAATGCCCAATAACAAATTATTACACTGGTGCCATCTAGTGTTCAGCAGCTAAAATAACACAAAACCATATTGGTCATGGTGAGATGGGACTGAAGGGACCAAGAAGCCTTCCAACGGAATAGTGTGTAGTCTTCTTTGAACAGAAGGTATTCACATGTCTCATTCCGTCACATATCCCAGAAATAAGAGGAGTGTTCCTCGTCTCAGGACAGTGAGCAGAGCCATGCAAATCATCCCTTTGAGCCCCAACAGCTAGATGCATATCCAGAACTGCTGGTGTATAGAGAAAATACAGCCATTTATTCAAAATTGGCTATAGCTGTTTCAGGTTTTTTGGCCATCATCAGTGCAGTGTATGGAAAGCATGTCTTCTATGAAACAAAAGACACAGTATATCCTTATAGATTATAAGGGAATCAGTACATGGGACTGCAAAGCCTTATTAGGATTGTGAAAGTCAAGAATACAGCCTAGTATACAGCACTGGATATAGAAATGGAATTGACTAGCAATTGATCACTAAAGGAATGGCTCCTTATGGAGTAAGGTACACAAGTATCTCCAATCATGTGTTATTAAGCACTACAAAATGCTACTCGTGTTGCTCACTCCATAAGAAGCCATGTGTTCCATTTATAAAGGAACTAACTGTCAGTCCTGGTGATTAAACACTAGTGAATTTGTGTGGCTCTAGCTCAGCCTTTCTCAACCAAGGTTCAGTGGAACATGAGGGTTCCTTCATGATGGCATGTGAACTGGACATGAGCATGCCAGAATGTTTATTTTCATTTCGGATGCATTCATTCATTGAAGAATTTCATTTTGTCATATTCATTATGTTGACCAGATTTATTTTCGGAATTTGTTTTGTATCTTCGGCATTCGTTGCATATTATTATTATTATACAGGATTTATATACAGTAGCGCCAACAGTTTGCGTAGCACTTTACAATATAAGGGAGACAGTACCAGGGGCGGACTGACCATTTGGAAACTCAGGCACTGCCCAAGGGCCCGGGGTCAGTAGGGGGCCCCATGAGATGCCCCTGGTACCTTTTTCATAGGCTTTTTTGATTGTGGGCAAGGACACAGGGGCCCCATGATCCTCTAATGCCCGGGAGCCCCATGAGTTGTCAGTCTGCCCCTGGACAGTACAATTACAATACATTTCAGTACAGAAGGAATAGGAGGACCCTGCTCGTGGAGCTTACAATCTAAAGGAAGGAGGAGGTGATACAAAAGGTGATAGCTGTGGGGATGATCTGGTGGAGGTGATTCAAGTACAGTTCTTAGGTGGAGGTGGGATAGGCTTCCCTGAAGAAGTGAGTTTTCAAAGATCACCTAAAGGCAGACAGGGTGGGGGCTGACCGGACATGCTGTGGTAGGGAGTTCCAGAGGATGGGGGAGGCTCTGGAGAAGTCCTGGAGGTGAGCGTGGGAGGAGGTGATGAGGGAGCTAGAGAGGAGGATATCATGGGAGGAGCGGAGTGGGCGATTTGGGCGGTATCTGTGGATGAGGTTGGTGATGTAGCTAGGGGCAGTGTTGTGGATGGCTTTGTAAGCTGTGGTTAGTATTTTGAATTTTGTACGTTGGGTTAGTGCAGTGCTTCTCAAATAGTGGGGCGCGCCCCCCCAGGGGGGGCGCGAGGCTCCGTCAAGGGGGGCGCGTTTGACCTCGGGGAACATACCGTATTTTCCAGCCGCCCCCCCCTTCCGACAGAAGGGACACTAAGTACAAGGGTGGGCAGAGGGCTGCTGTCTATTACCTGGCTCCCACGATGATCCATCCAGGAAGCGCTGCTCCTTCCTTCACTCCGGCCACTCCCTCACTCCTGCCGCTCGGCTCCGCCTCCTCACCGGTGATTGGCCGCCAGAACTGTAGCTCAGGAAAGGTACACAGGCGGCCAATCACGGGCGAGGAGGCGGAGCCGAGCAGACTCGCGAAAACCCGCGAGTGAGGGAAAAGCCGGTAAGTGTGCAGTGCAGAGGTGCTGCTGCAACCACATATGCTGGCTGCAGCAGCACCATACTGCAACAGGGGTCAGCAAGTGTCATTTACAGTCGTGCGGGGGGGCGCAAAATGTTTTCTTCTTCCTAGCGGGGGCATGACAGAAAATAATTGAGAAGCACTGGGTTAGTGGAAGCCAGTGGAGGGATTCGCTGATCGGTTGGTAAGGTGTATGAGTCTAGCAGCAGCATTCATAATAGACTGAAGGGGGATAGCCTGTTCGTTGGTTTTTCCAGAAGATCGCTATATAATTGAAATATTTTCAAATCAGATGGATTTTAATAAGAAGGATTCAATATTTTCTGATGCTAGTGTCAGGAATGGACTGGCCAGCAATAGTGGGACTCACCTGCCTTATGAGCTGCAGTACCAGGGCTGGCCAGCGGGTGCTCCCAGCAATCAGAGACTCAACCTTGCAGCCAGTCAAACACCTGGAACTAATTATACTGGTGTATTTAAGGGATGGCCAGACCTGCAGACTCTGCCTTGGTGTGTGTTTTTCCTGGGCCCTGTATCTTGTAAACCTGTGTTCCTGTTCCTGTCTTGTTGCTGACCCTGCTTGATTCTGACCTTTGCTGACTTCTCCTGTTCTGATCCCTGGCTTGTGACCCTGACCATCCCTCTGCCTGACCCTCTGTACCACGCTGCACGCTACCTGCTGAACCTGGCCTGTGACCCCGACCATTCTCCGCTTGCTCCCCCTGTACCTACCTGCCCGATTGAAATTGACCCGGCCTGCCTGACGACGCTTGCATTGTATGTACTGTTATCTGGGGGTGGTTGGTTTGGTTTGTTTGCACTGTGTTATGTTTTAGTATTGCACTGCGTTTAGGTTTGTATTGTTAGTGTTAATAAATTACATTGTTTATAACATATCTGAAGTCTGCGTTTCCCTGCGTCAGTCACATACCTCTGGTCACACCCGGGAGCCCTGACATTACACCAAGGCCAATCCTGACCAGAAGTGGCTGCACAGGGAAGCCATCTTGGTTTGTTGATGGGAAGGATGGATCTGGATGAGGTTGTGTATTTATATCTGCTAGTGTTTGATGACAGAGAGTATGCTTATCAAACTCTGAAGGAGTATACCCGGGATGAACTGCTAGAATGTATACGGCTCGCTCATGTTCTAGTAGATCAGGGCACAGAATTCTCTGAGGTGCAGCCATTGATTCAGATTTGTGCGGAGTTGGTTTCATCTTGTACCCTCGATTGCAGGGATGAATTTTTGCCGCCATTTAGTGCTGACCAGGTAGAGTCCCTGGTATGGTTATTAGAGGATGATGTGGATTGCTTCTTGGAGCATTATGCTGCATGTTCACCACAGACACTAAGAGATTGTATAAATGCAGTGCAGTCTTTGGTCAGACAGGCTTTGTGTAAGCTGAGCTTTGTTCAACCCATACTGCAGACATGGACAGATTTGTTGCACCCAGCCTCAGTCAGCCTACAAAAACCCAGTCCTGCTTCTAATCCATTTCCTCAAAGCTCTATTCCTGCATTCCCAACAGCTCCTCCTGCCCTGCTATCTACCGCATGTCAGTACCCTGTTCCCACTCGCTGCACCTATCCTGCCTTTAACCCTGTAAAAAAGCCCTCTGTAGCAACTGCTCCCTCTCCTGTTCCATCCTCCAGCTCTTCTCTGTCTCCAGCTGCTCCATCCGTTTGCAGACCTGCGTTTACTTGCAGTGCTCCAGTAGTTAAAACCAGAAAAAAGCGAAAATTCTTTCCAACCAATACCATCCTGCCAGTATCCAAACCGGTGAGCCTGCTGTCTGAGAACCTGCCTTCCGTGGTTCAGCCTGGTGCCTCTCTTCAGCCTGATGCCTCTCTTCAGCCTGATGCCTCTACTCAGCCTGAAGCCTCTATTCAGCCGGATGCCTCTACTCAGCCGGATGCTTCTACCCAGTATAATGAACTGATCCAGCCTGATTATCCTATTAGGCCAGTTGACTCGATGCCCGCTGTTGATCCAGATGATCCGGTACCTGATTCGGTGCCCGCTGTCGTGCCAATTGACTCAGAGCCCGCTGTCGTACCTGGTGACTCGGTGCCCACTGCCTTGCCAGATGACGCGGTGCCCGCTGGCGAGCCAAATGACCTGATGCCTGGTGACCCAGTGCCCGCTGTCATACCTGTTGACCCGATGCCCGCTGTCGAGCCAGACGATCCAATGCCAGACGACTCGGTGCCCGCAGTCTTGCCAGACGACTCGGTGCCCGCAGTCTTGCCAGAGGACTCGGTGCCCGCAGTCTTGCCAGACGACTCGGTGCCCGCTGTTCCGCCAGTTGACTCGATGCCCGCAGTCTTGCCAGACGACTCGGTGCCCGCAGTCTTGCCAGACGACTCGGTGCCCGCAGTCTTGCCAGACGACTCAGTGCCCGCAGTCTTGCCAGACGACTCGGTGCCCGCTGTTCCGCCAGCTGACTCGGTGCCCGAAGTCTTGCCAGACGACTCGGTGCCCACAGTCTTGCCAGACGACTCGGTGCCCGCAGTCTTGCCAGATGACTCGGTGCCCGCAGTCTTGCCAGACGACTCGGTGCCCGCAGTCTTGCCAGACGACTCGGTGCCCGCTGTTCCGCCAGTTGACTCGGTGCCCGCAGTCTTGCCAGACGACTTGGTGCCCGCAGTCTTGCCAGACGACTCGGTGCCCGCTGTTCCGCCAGTTGACTCGGTGCCCGCAGTCTTGCCAGACGATTCGGTGCCCACAGTCTTGCCAGACGACTCGGTGCCCGCAGTCTTGCCAGACGACTCGGTGCCCGCAGTCTTGCCAGACGACTCGGTGCCCGCTGTTCCGCCAGTTGACTCGGTGCCCGCAGTCTTGCCAGACGACTCGGTGCCCGCAGTCTTGCCAGACGACTCGGTACCCGCAGTCTTGCCAGACGACTCGAAGCCCGCTGTTCCGCCAGTTGGCTCGGTGCCCGCAGTCTTGCCAGTTGACTCGGTGCCCGCAGTCTTGCAAGTTGACTCGGAGCCCACTGTCGTGCCTGGTGACTCGGTGCCCGCCGCTCCGCCTGGGGGCCCGAGACCTGTTGCTCCGCCTGGGGGTCCGGCGTCCGCCGCTCCGCCTGGGGGCCCGAGACCTGTCTCCCCACCTGGGGGCCCGATGCCTGTCGCCCCGCCTGGGGGCCCGATGCCTGTCGCCCCACCTGGGGGCCCGGTGCCTGTCGCCCCGCCTGGGGGCCCGGTGCCTGCTGCTCCGCCTGGTGGCCCGCTGACTGCTGCTCCGCCCGGTGGCCCGCTGCCTGCTGCTCCGCCCGGTGCCCCGGTGCCTGCTGCTCCGCCGGTGGCCCGGAGCCTGCTGCTCCGCCCGGTGGCCCACTGCCTGCTGCTCCGCCCGGTGGCCCGGTGCCTGCCGCTCCGCCCGGTGGCCCGGTGCCTGCTGCTCCGCCCGGTGGCCCGCTGCCTGCTGCTCCGCCCGGTGGCCCGCTGCCTGCTGCTCCTCCCGGTGGCCCGGTGCCTGCTGCTCCGCCCGGTGGCCCGGTGCCTGCTGCTCCGCCTGGTGGCCCGCTGCCTGCTGCTTCGCCTGGTAATCCGATGTGCCTCTGCCCGGAGTCCAGCCCGATGTGCCTCTGCCCGGAGTCCAGCCCGATGTGCCTCTGCCCGGAGTCCAGCCCGATGTGCCTCTGCCCGGAGTGCCTCTGCCCGGTGTGCCGCTGCCCGGAGTGCCTCTGCCCGGAGTCCAGCCCGATGTGCCTCTGCCCGGAGTGCCTCTGCCCGGTGTGCCGCTGCCCGGAGTGCCTCTGCCCGGAGTCCAGCCCGATGTGCCTCTGCCCGGAGTCCAGCCCGATGTGCCTCTGCCCGGTGTGCCTCTGCCCGGTGTGCCGCTGCCCGGTGTCCTGCCCGGTGTGCCGCTGCCCGGAGTCCTGCCCGGTGTGCCAGTCTTTGATATCCCGCCAGTTACCAGACCCGGGCGGTGGAACATTTTGCCCAGCTAGGACTGTTTGGAGCGTCCTGAGGCCGCTCCTTGAGGGGGGGGTACTGTCAGGAATGGACTGGCCAGCAATAGTGGGACTCACCTGCCTTATGAGCTGCAGTACCAGGGCTGGCCAGCGGGTGCTCCCAGCAATCAGAGACTCAACCTTGCAGCCAGTCAAACACCTGGAACTAATTATACTGGTGTATTTAAGGGATGGCCAGACCTGCAGACTCTGCCTTGGTGTGTGTTTTTCCTGGGCCCTGTATCTTGTAAACCTGCGTTCCTGTTCCTGTTCCTGTCTTGTTGCTGACCCTGCTTGATTCTGACCTCTGCTGACTTCTCCTGTTCTGATCCCTGGCTTGTGACCCTGACCATCCCTCTGCCTGACCCTCTGTACCACGCTGCCCGCTACCTGCTGAACCTGGCCTGTGACCCCGACCATTCTCCGCTTGCTCCCCCTGTACCTACCTGCCCGATTGATATTGACCCGGCCTGCCTGACGACGCTTTCATTGTATGTACTGTTATCTGGGGGTGGTTGGTTTGGTTTGTTTGCACTGTGTTATGTTTTAGTATTGCACTGCGTTTATGTTTGTATTGTTAGTGTTAATAAATTATATTGTTTATAACATATCTGAAGTCTGTGTTTCCCTGCGTCAGTCACATACCTCTGGTCACACCCGGGAGCCCTGACAGCTAGTCCAACCCAAGGGAAATGACATAAGCTAATTGGACATAATCAACTGGCGCCATGTGCATCTGAATTAACAGATGGAATGAATATTGGATCCATTCATTATTTGAATCCAAATTATTGAATAGATTCAAATATTGAATTAATTTCCCCATGAGCCTGAACTTTTATTGCATAATACAACATCATCTGAATGAAATGAATGCATCTGTTAGTTTTGTCACTACTTTTTCAGATTCGTTGATATTCATTATTATGTCCATTGGAGAATCGTATACATCTGAATCTCCGAAAATTAAATTTTTGTCTGAAAAACAAACTGAAACAAAATGCACATATCTAATGTGAACCATTGGCATGACACCAGTGCCCATCAAAGCAAGAGAACACTACACTGACCAACAATGTAAGGATAGACATTGGAAAATAAAGAAACTACTCTACTGGTACAAGACCAGCATATGATTTACGTGTGTTCATTGAGTTGTACCACTGCATTCAGGGACAAAAAGGATTCCCCTTCATCATGGCCTTCAGTTCTATACTGACTGATAGTGTGGGTTCGGTAAAGATTGGGTGTGGTCTCCCGGCAAAGTTACTCACTCCAACCAGTGCTAAGTAGAAAATGATATTTGAGCATATAGGTGAGGAACACTAGCCGATTCTGGCCTTTCCTGATCAGCCCTGAGAATGTGAAGTGGACAGTGAGACCATCCAGGCCACGGGAGTACACAATTCTAGATGACCAGCAAAATGCAGGGGCAACAATATATATGGTGCAAAGACTTGTGAGCTGCTATGTGTAAACCAAAATTCTAAGTTAGTAATTTGCCCACACTATTCACACTCCCATACAAAGTGGATTCCCCCGAGGAAGCCACGTGACCTGGTGACGTAACGCATAGGGGGGGGCTTTGATGTCACGAAGCTCGTGGAACAGGATTGAGGATACAGACAGCCTGCTGTAGGCTTGAGGTTAGAGGATCTACATTCACAGCATCGGATATCACTGGAGATTATTATATGAAGCGCATTATTACTTCATAAATGTGAGTGGAAAACGGTTTTTTAATAATAAATGTTTAATAAGGATAAAACACTATGTTCTGGTCATCTTTTCCCGATGCAAACATGATGGTGGAGGTGTGATGAGAAAGAGAAGAAAGAGGGATACACATTGGAAGAACATACCCGTTCCCATTAAACAACAAACATCTGTCCATAATAAGGGACACAAATGCGATTTATGACTTCACCTAGCGGTTTGGTCATATATACCAGGTGAGAGCACAGCTGGTGGAGCTGGACAAATATGAAAAATGTTGGCAGCATATATTATTGAAGCACTGGGTGTCTAAGCAGCACTTTGGAACTGACACGTTATTATATTGCACCTTAGGACTATATTATATATAGAGAGGTTTATGCAATATCTGTTTTTGTGCAAATTAAGTTTGTTTTACTTTTGAGGTTTTATATGATTATGTATTTTGGTGAAATTGACACTGGATTGTTTAAGAATGCAGGGACTCATTTTGTAACTGAGTAAAACTTGCTGATGATCGCCTAAAACATTGGGTTCACTGTCCACAACAAACTCTCTGGGCTGGTCCAGGGGAGACCTTCAACACCGGAGCTGGGTGGTGCTCCTTGCTTCTATGCTCAAATGACATTTCCTACTAACTACCGACTGGATGGAGGGGCCTCGCTGGGAGACCTCACCTACTCCCATACCACACAAACTCTCAGGCAGTACAGGAGTGCGGAGATATATCAGCCCAGTCTCACTTTCTCCACTATACAACAACATAAGTGACCTTCTTCTCACTGACTAGCAATCTAAGGAGCATTCTTCCCACTGACCAACAATGTAAGAATATTCTACCCAATGACCACCAATGTAAGGGACATTCTTCTTAATGACCAGCAATCTGTCCAACTGATTCTTATGTAACAGGGCTCTTTTAAACTGGCCAAAAAGGGACAGTACTTTTCCACTGACCATTATTGCAAAGGGGCACATCTTCACTGATCACCAATGGGAGAGGGAACTTCTCCACTAACCAGCAATGTAAAGGCACACTTCACCACTGATCACCCATGCAAGGGGGCACTTAAATGGGCTACATTTTTTACTGATCACTAATGTAAAGTGGCACATATCCACCAATGTAAGAAGGCACTACAATGACCACCAATATAAGAAATCCTTCATTTACTTACCACCAATGTAAAGGGTATCCTTCTGCAATGACCACCAATGTAACAGGGCACTACAATGAGCACCAATGTAACGGGACACTACAGTGACAATGACCACCAATGTATGCAGGGATCTACAATGAACATCAATGTAATGGGGCACCACAATGACTACCAATGTAAGGGGTCACTACAATGACCTCCAATCTAAAAGGGCACTACAATGACCACTGATGTAAGGGGGTACTACAATGACTACTAATATAATGGAGCAACTAACCACTAACCTCAAATGCAGGGTCCTTCTTCCACCAACCACCGATTTAAGGAAACACTACAATGTATTATTATTTTCTTATATTTACAAATAACCTACTGAAAATGTAAAATAATTTCAAGGGTTCCCCCCGGTAATAAACTATGAGCCTGACCTAACCTATCAAGGGGACTGTCAACAAGTGGGTAGCAAGAGATTAAAATTGCCTGTGGAGCTTTTCCCTTAATGGGATGGCCATTAATCATTTCAAACATTCAGACAGCAAAACACAGCCCACATCAAAGACCTGGCAGATATTATAACCCACCCTCACTCTAACAAAAAATATAAATGCCAAACGTTCTACTTTAATTAGTATAAGTCTAAGTGAAAACGTGAGTCATGTTTCTGCTCCATACCGTGTAATAGCTGCTGTTTTGGTTGAGAATGATTCCATCTTTCTTCCATGTCACTGTTGGTTCCGGATGTCCTTTAGGTGGAGAACACTCGAGCACCAATGGTTTGCCTGCTGCCACCATCTTATCTGATGGCTCCAGGCGAAACTCTTCTTTCAGAACTGGAAAAAAAAATTAGATTCACTCACATATGATGCCAAATGAAGAACATTTGGTTTTTCCTTACAGAAGGTGTAAATCTAAAAACCTAAATCTCATATCAAGTTTTCATACAATGTTCATTTTATGTTAAAATCCATTTTTAATGTTTTTAAATCTGCAGTTTGCACTAAATTAATTCCTGGTGATCCTGCTATGTGGGTCCTTGTTCAGGCACTTTCTGCTATAGGGTGACAAAGCTCTGTCCCTTCCTCTCAATTGTGCTCCTACATTGTCACCTAGTCATAACGGCTTCCAATGGAGACTACACATAGTTACACATTTGTAGGTCTGCTGTTTACACCTTTAGGAAACAGCAGGGAGAAATGCAATTCTTTATGATACAAACTAAATGTAATTCACTAAGGCCCTGGTGCCCAACATGTGGCCTTGGGGCTGCATGACGCCCTTTGGCACTTTTTTTTGCTGCATCCGGACCTCTGCAGCCACTACTCTGTGTGTCTAGTCTATGACTCCTGAATTATGTCCCTAGCAGGGGCGGACTGACAACTCATGGGGCCCCCGGGCAATAGGGGATCATGGGGCCCCTGTGTCCTTGCCCAAACTCATAAAAGCCTATGAAAAAGGTACCAGGGGCATCTCATGGGGCCCCCTACTGACCACGGGCCCTCGGGCAGTGCCCGAGTTTCCAAATGGTCAGTCCGCCCCTGGTCCCTAGTCTCCAACAACTCCTATAGCATGTTTGCAGTCTCCGACTATTTCTAATAGCACGGCCAAAGTTTCTGACCTTGTCCTGTAGAATGCCAGCAGTCTTTGACCATCTCTTGTGTCATGCCTAAAGCCTTTTACCATAAACTGTTTTATGTTTGCTGTATTATGTGTAGCCCTTTGGTGATGTCGGGGCCGCACTTGAAGCCCACCATAGTAAGAAAGTTGACCACCATTAATTTAGGGTTTGCATGTACTTTAAGCTTGACCCCTGCCAAAACTTCTTTTAGGTTTGGATAGAGTGGGAAACAATTAAAGATTTTTATTTCTATACTGTATGTGACCCCAAAAAGGGAGATTTTTTCCTAAATTCCTGTCCATGTGACAACATGGACATGATAACAAGAAATAAGGGACTATTAAGTCAGGTACAGACAGCAATACAAATATTGTCAGAAGTTCTAACTTTTCCTTAACCTCCCTAGCGGTCTGATTATGTCCATATTTCTGTGCTCAAAGCGGTACATTTTTTTGCATGGAAATATGTATTTTTTTTATTGTAGGCTGTAATTTTTAGGAATAACTCACTGAAATCTGTCCGAACAAGAGTCTAGTAAACATCCCAGGTATGATAAAACTTGAAACACGAAATCATAAATTATAATTTAATAAATAATCATAAAAAATAATAATCTAATAATAATAAATTTAATTCAATAATATAATGAAACCAAAAACACTGAAATTTGAAATATAACGCCAAGTTCGCACATCGCTGAGCAAAGTCGCAAAATCGTTTTCAGTGTCTGATGACGAATTTCCCCACGAATCATTATCACTCAATTCTGCAAGTAGTTCTAATTTACTATCGCTGTTCTCTAGCTGGTCTAAAACCGCTTTTGACTTAAAGGGACGCTTTTTGGACGCCATGAACATTTATCAGTTTCCAGGCAGAAAGAACAGTAAAAATGCAGGCAGGGCGCAGGACAAAGCACTCGGGACAAAATGTATGTGAAATGGTTTGATACAGTAATGTTATACTATGTGATTTTAGTGAATGTCACTTTTTGTCATTTTCAAATTTTCCGCCGTTCCGTCCCCCGTACGTCCCAACGCTCGCAGGGGACGCTGCAGGAGGGACACTGCGGGAGCGCAGGACAAGGTAAGTGATCGAGGGATCGCGGAGCAGCGCTGCATGGTAAGCCCGAGTGTAGCTCGGGGTTACCGCTTGTGGTACTGAAACTTTACCCCGAGCTACACTCGGGAATACCGCCACGGAAGCTACAAAAATATGCTTTGTCTGTGTCCCGCTTGGAGAGATTTAAATCACTTCCTTTCCCGCTGCGTAGATAATTGACGCTTCAGCTCCCAGTGCCTGAAACATCTCCGCTGTTAGGGAGATGGTAAGAAGATATTATACAAAATACCATTTCAGAAAGCTATACTAGCAGTAAGTAGGCTAAAGGGTGTTTTTATTGGTTGCCCGGACTGTTCTGCTTTAGATGAATTTATATCTGATGCCAAAACATATTTTATAGCTTTGTATGGCGTAAGCAAGGGTTTCTTGCTGTTGTTTTTTTACTTTTGCGGTTGGTGTCCTTGTTCGGAGATACAGAAACAAGTGGGAGGAAATCAGAAAACAGTTAAATCAACTCATAGACAGTTTTCACCAGAACAGGTGTCCCCAGGACAGAGAGGGGTGAATTTCCCTTTCTATCTATACTAAAATATATAGAAAAAAAAGATACAATTGCAAAGCAAAACACATTTGGGGACACGATATAATTTATACAGGGGTTCTAACCCTTCCATACTTCATCCAAACACTAAAAATGAACGTTTTTGGCTTTAGATTCAGTTAATAAAAATGCAAAAGATGCAGCTGGCATTGGCAACTTTTATTTTAACTGCTGTAAACAATTAAATTCAAACTAAAGAATTTTTTTCATTTTGGGTAAAGGGAGGTTTGCAACTCATGTTACGTTTTTTTGTCATCTGTGTTCCATTGAAGAGTTTTCCTGTCCCACAGTCAAAACAGGAAGTGAGAGGAAATTCCTCCAAAGAGAGGGAATCTCTGGTTGTCACCAGGGTTACCAGTAGGTAACTAGTGGGTGTGGTAAAAACCTGGCTCAACCACCTGTTTATACCACAACCCAACCACAAGTATAAACTTAGGCCAATTCCAAGGTTGAAGGGGTTATTAGAGACTACCCACTTATCCTATATCTTACATTACTTCTTTGGGTGACCTCTGAGGTCATCTGTTAGTGCAGAAGTAAATTGCTACAACTAACATTTGCAAAAGAGGAAGTCAACAACATCATTATATTGAATGTACTCTTGTGGCTGACAGAAACCAATGCTCAAAAAAAAAAAATAGACTTCATGCGCAAAAATCACCAGAACCGAATGGCTTACACCCAGGAGTTCTCAAAGAACTCAGCCATGTTATAACCAGATTACTGTTCCTAATTTTTAAGGAGAGCTTACTGATGGGAATGGTACCAGCTGATTAGTGAAAAGAAAATGTGGTACCAATATTCAAAAAGGGGATTATTTATACACCTAGAAACTACAGACCAGTCAGCCTAACATCAGTAGTATGTAAATTATTGAAAGGAATGATAAGGGAGCAAACCCAAACTTTTGCTGATGAAAACAGAAACATTAGTGTTAACCAACATGGACTGATTAAATCCATTCTTGCCAGACTAACCTTTTAACATTCTAAGAGGAGGTAAACTGTAATTTGGATAGAGGAAGGCCTGTGGATGCAGTGTATCCAAAATAATTTGATACAGTACCCCGTAAATGATTAATTTACATATTAAAGTCTTTTGGCATTGAGAATATGATATATACCTTGATATAAAACTGTTTGCAGGAGCACATCCAGAGGGTGATTATAAATGGCATATATTTCTGAATGGTCTAGAGTTAAGAGCGGTGTGCCCAGGGCTCTGTCCTGGGACCAATTCTGTTTACTTTTTTCATAAATGATATAGAGGTTAGAGTAAATAGCTCAATCTCAGTGTTTGCTAACAATACAAAGCTAAGCAGGGCAAAAATGTAAAGTAATGCACTAGGGAACTAAAAATATGAATACAAGTTATTGTGTTCAGTTGACCACCCCTCCTCCTCAAAAAACTACACTCCCTCGGCCTCAGAGATTCTGCTCTCTCCTGGCTCTCATCCTACCTGTCACAACGCTCTTTCAGTGTTACCTATAATGCTACCACCTCCCCCTCACTCCCCCTCTCTGTTGGGGTCCCTCAAGGCTCCGTCCTCGGGCCCCTTCTCTTCTCCATCTACACCTCCTCCCTTGGCCAACTCATACACTCTCATGCATTAAAAAGAGTACTCAAGAGATAAAACTATAATTCTACCACTTTACAAAACTCTGATTAGGTCACATCTTGAGTATGCCATCCAGTTCTGGTCACCAGTCCTCAGGAAGGATGTCCTTGAACTGGAGAGAGTCCAGAGAAGGGCAACAAAACTAATAAGAGATAATGTGAAACACGTTACCAGGTCCTGTGTTCTTGCCCTGGTGTTTTGTGTGTCCTATGGATTAATAAATACACAATATATTCATCTGTCCTCCGATGTGCGGCTGACCCTTCTTCCTATTGCATGGGAAATGGAGGTCTATAGTCAGTGTGGCAGTGCGGTGTCCTGCCACGGTCAAAATAAAGCTGAAAACCCTGGATTCTCAACCAGGCAGGTTGAGGGGCTCCAGAGAGTTGATGTATTGCAGAGGAAACTGACTTTTCGGTTTCCTCATTTATTCATTAAGTTTGTTTTGGGATCTGGAGCCCAGAGATTTCAAAGAGATCTGGGAGGGATGAAATCTCCAATCCGGGGTCCGTGTTTTGAGAACCCCCAGGACACTGATTGCACAAGTGTGTGCAGGCCTTTTGTAGAGGCCTAACCATGGTTCTGGGCTCCTCCCTGGCAGACAGGAGTCAGGAGGGCTCCACCCCGGCAGACAGGAGTCAGGAGGGCTCCACCCTGGCAGACGGGAGGTCTCTGCCTTGGAGTCAGGTGGAAGCCAGACTAGCTGGGTGCTAGTGGCCAGCTGTGTGTGAGAGCCATATTTTGGGAAGAGTCTGCAGGAGACAGACTTAAAACTGCATACAAGCCAGGAGGCTGAATACTGTTTAATTTGCTTGATGGTGGATACCCCTGCGTGGGAAGCATTTTTGTTTATGGAGCTTTTTTCTTTTAAATAAAAGTGGGCAAAAAAGCCCTTAAAGAAGCGAGTTGCTCTGTGCTTTAACAAGAAGAGCTCTACCATTTGAAGCGAGTTCCCACATCAGTTAATGCAGCCTGTCAGAAGCGTGTACTTGATATAGGTGGAATGGCTTCTAGAAGTGAAGGAAATGTTGTCGGTATTCCTTCCACCAGCAGTCTGTCGCCCATAGCAATGGAAGTGGATTCGTGCCATAGTGTTCCCCATCCTGTACAGAGGTAAGGAAGTTCTAGTTCAAGCCAAGTCAAGTGCATGTATGGAGCCCACAGTAGGTGCACAGAGGGGCCCCATTCCACTACTAGGAACTGTAGTGAAAAGTTGAGAATGTAAATTGTCATGGGGACTCGAGTGTTAACTGAGAACAGTTATGGTGTAAGTGTACATGGTGTACATTCTTCTCTTAGAGGGGAGGCCTACCTTAGAGTATTTCCCCACGGTGGCCTCGGCCTTGTCCGAGGGCATTGATGAAGATGGCAAAGAGTAAAGTACCCCATATGTGAAGTAGAGATCCAGTACCTTGCGTAGCCCAGAAGCAGAGATCCAGTGTCTTGCGAAGCCCAGAAGCAGAGATCCAGTGCCTTGCATAGCCCAGAAGTAGAGATCCAGTGCCTTGCGTAGCCCAGAAGCAGAGATCCAGTGCCTTGCATAGCCCAGAAGTAGAGATCTAGTGCCTTGCGTAGCCCAGAAGTAGAGATCCAGTGCCTTGCGTAGCCCAGAAGTAGAGATCCAGTGCCTTGCGTAGCCCAGAAGTAGAGATCCAGTGCCTTGCGTAGCCCAGAAGTAGAGATCCAGTGCCTTGCGTAGCCCAGAAGTAGAGATCCAGTGCCTTGCGTAGCCCAGAAGTAGAGATCCAGTGCCTTGCGTAGCCCAGAAGCAGAGATCCAGTGTCTTGTGTAGCCCAGAAGCAGAGATCCAGTGCCTTGCGTAGTCCAGAAGCAGAGATCTAGTGTCTTGTATAGCCCAGAAGCAGAGATCTAGTGCCTTGCATAGCCCAGAAGTAGAGATCCAGTGCCTTGCGTAGCCCAGAAGAACCCACCACGGGAATAGGCCTCTCACGTGACCCATATTTTTTGCCCAGCTTAAGGGGGAACATGAAGGAGTGCCACCAGCTTGCCCCACAGTCCTACATGGTAGCGATATAAATTTTTAAATAGGCAGCAATGGGAGAATTTGTTTTAATCTTAGGTCTGTAAGACATGCTGCCACACAATGAAGTTGGATAGGAAACAGTTCAATCTTAAACTGTGTAAGGGGTTCTTTACTGGTAAAGCGGTAAGGATGTGAAACTCCCTTCTTTTAGAAGTGTTTTTAGTGAACACAATGTACAGGGATATATGAAGTCACACACACAGTAAACTGGATGGAGTGGTGTCTTTATTCAACCTCACCAACTATGTAACAGCAGACTCAGCATTTTCTTAACAATTCTTTTCTCTACGATCCCATTCACATGAGCGGTGCCTATGCTGTCATTGACATGACAGGGCCATATGGCCATATGAGGTCAATAATGTCATTCTTTCCCCTTTGTGTAAATGCAGCTGCAGAGCAGTGGATGTGTCGGGCTCAATCGATTGGCCCGGCACTGACAACGTCCTTCTGGGTTTGGCTGAATTGGGGCTCGGACAGAACCCAAGCTCATCTCCTAAAATGTCCCTTTCACAATAAAAAAACAGAGATTAGCCGCTGTGAATGTACACCAGAGCTGACATTCTAATATAATAAAGACTATGCTCTGCCCAGAATTTAACATAATAGAATACTACCAAAAGAACTGCGCAGTCAGAGAGCAGGATGTCAGACAATGCTGTGGCGGACCAGTACCTTCCTGTTTCCTGCGCAGGCTCAGCACCTGGACGAGCGGGTTCATATCTGCATCTGTACAGCAGCTTCTATGAACAATGATAAGGATACCTTCCCTGGGGCAGATTATTCAGAGACATTATTTTACATTTCCTCTGCCAAACAACTTGCCATGCTCTGGCTGCTCCTGACTTTCGAGGCTATAGACTCCCATTTCGATCAGATCATTAGATGAGCTGGTTGTTTATTCTGATTGCATCTATAAAAAAATCCAAGCATGTATGGACAACTTTTTTTTCAATCAATTTCAAGAAATGGCAAGAAAAGCTGAAAATGTGTTTTGGAGAGGGTTGTGGCATGTGTGGTATAAAAAATAGTTTTTTCAACATAAATATTTGGATTAAACCAAAAAAATTTGATTTTAATGCTAGCGATCTTTTGTTGGACTTTTGTTCATGTCAGGAGTGCTTCTCTCTTTATTCAAGGAAAACACAATGTAAAGCAGGTTGATGCAGTTTTAACCTCATGCCAACAACCAATCGCGGAGTGGGCGGGCCTTAACAGCCAGGTGCTGCACATTACCTATTTATTTATTGCAGGTATTGATATAGCACCAACAATTTACTCAGAGTTTTACATATATATTATATAATCACAGCAGTCCCTGCCCTCAGAAATCTAAGGTCCCTAACTCACATTCATAGACATTGTATATGCGGCTATGGGGTTCCGCTCTACCGCGCGCCCAGCACACACACTGAGCTGATACAGACAGATCCTGGTCACTCTGATCATGTGACCTCTGTGAAAGCCAATAGCATTAGTGCTTAAATTGAGATCAGAAGGAGGTCAACTGCAAGTCAGATGCACCTGACAGTGAAACCTGTAGGATTTAAAAAAAGGGTCTCAGAATTATCTCAAATGCAAGCCTTGGATATTTGATTAAGAGAACCTGACAGAAAGATGCATCTCGTTTGAAAATTATTAAAGTGGTTCTAAAGGCAGAAGATTCTATGCATTCTATGCATGAAGGTAAAAGACCTTCTGGGTGTATCTCCCCCCCTCAGCCCCCCCTAATACGTACCTGAGCCCCATCGTGATCCAGCAATGTGCATGGAAGCCAGGTATCTCTCTCCTCATTGACTCACACAGTAGCAGAAGCCATTGGCTCCTGCTGCTGTCAATCACAGTTAGTGAGCCAATGAGGATAGAGTGGGGAGCAGCAGCCAAACCGCACTCTGTGTGTGAATGGACAATGTCCACTCACAGAAGCGTGGCTTGGGAGTGAGCCTGCTTGAATGTCCCCACAGCAAGAGGCTTGCTATTGGGAGCAATCAGAAGGGGGGAGGAGCCAGGACCGCTGGCGGGGGACCTAAAAAGAAAAGGATCATGGCTGCTCTGTGCAAAACCATTGCATATGCAACCTTTAAAATCACTTTAAGCACATCAATTAAAGACAACACGTTTCAAGGGAAAGGTCTCCTTCTTCAGGGCTTGAACAATGGTATGTAATAGAATCAGGAAGGAATTAGCTGAAAAATCTGGATTAAGCCTAGAATGGGGCTAAGAGCATTGGCGTATCCTGAGAACACTGGGGGCAACCAACTGGGTAAGGTTTGGTTTCTGGGTTCCAGCCAGATCCATTCGCTTGCCCTTATTGTTGTTAGGATATGAATAATTTCTATTACCTACCATTGTTCAAACCACAAGAAGAAGGGAGCCATTCCCCAAAATGCATTGGCTGTATCTGGTGTTCCTTATCAGGAAATATTTTGAAAAAATTGTGAGTAGAACATTTGTATTAGGTGCATATAACGACATAGCCAAGAATTGGTTGTCTAATAAATGATTCCTCCATTGTGATCAGAGAGGTGGCAGCCTATGAGACGACAACCAGGTCATCACCAGGTCCAGGTATCTCCAGGTCCACACACACCGTACTTTCTTCATGGGTGTATCTCCTCCAAGGAGAACTTCCCTTTTTTATTATATACATTAGAATCAATTTTTATTCCTGTTAGTCCACTGCTACTACATATCTACCAGACCATAAATGCAAGCAGAATGCACCTGAAAGCATGATGCATCTGTCCATCAACACAAGTCGAATTCCCATTGGCACAAGCCCTTAAAATCTTAATTGGGGTTAAATGAACACAACAGCACACACGTTTGGTGCCATTGAAGAAGATTAAAAATATAAAATAGGAAATTCCTTTCAAATCATGAATAAAACTGATACGGGGGTTTCTGATATTTGTCCTGCCATTGAGTTTTTTTCAACTGTTATCAGATTGGACATTTTTTTATTATGGGATGGAAGATTGACAATTAAATTGGAGAGGGTGAAATGGTTATTATGTACATTTTCTGGTCTTGAGCAATACAGAAACTCAGGGGCTCCTTTGCACTAGTGGTGGCCCTTTTCAGGGGCATTTAATACGATCCTATTTTATCCTCTAAGTCCCCATTTACAGTACATTGTCGCGTAGCGTGAATGAGCGTCCCTGCTGCATGATTTTGACAGTGTGATTTTCATGCATTTTTGTGCGTCACATAGGGCGGCCCATTCACTTGAATGGGATACCCTTTGCACGTTCCTCACCAGAAAATAAGCTTTTGCTCCTTTTCAGGTGACAAACGTCATGCGATTTTTATAGGCACAGCCTGCCTTGACTGTCACGTGATCCTCGTGAGTGCAAATCATGGCAGAATTGCATCGCATGCAACACGTTGTGCTGTGTTTGGCACTTGATTCGTAATCATGGGCAGATCCGCAGCAATTCTGCCCACGATTCCAAAACCTAAAGAGTGAATGGAGACTAAAATCCGGCACCACTGTGCTGCTGTTGCGGGATGGTATTTGAAACAGCCCCACTCAGGGGGGGGGTCACTTTTTCTGCACTGTGGCATGTGTACACACCCGTCTGCTGCAGCCTAAAGAGTATGTAAATAAAACATTTCATATTCCTGATATGTGTTTGCTGTGCCATGTACTTGTATGAAAAATTATCCTGTTCTCCTTGTATAGCTTCCTTTATGTGAAATCCCTGGTTTCTGCCAGTCCCTCTGCTTTCTTATTAAAAACTGACCACACTAGGAAAGAGAGCACAGCGTGGTCAGTTCTTTAGCTCTGCTGGGAACTCAGCCTGCTCTCCTCAGATGATCAGACTTGTCCTGACACGCCCCCCCTGCACAGCCATTCACTGGGAAGATTACTGTTTCTCCTCCCAAGCTCTTATGCAGCTGAGAGAGAACAGAGAGAATCACATGATCACAAAAAAAGGGGGAAAAGGGTATTTGTAATGTTTTTTTTAAATCTATACACAAATGTTTGCCTTTCATTTCTGATTTAAACTGAATGGGTTGTTTAACACGGTAAGGGTTTACATATACTTTAAGAAACAGTAGCTGGGGGGAGGTGGTAAAAAGTATTCAATCATCTGTTTTTACTGCCCCTTAACCACAAGTGTAGACCCAGCTAAAAGGTGCAGATTTGATGAAATACCTGGCTTAAGAAGTTAAAGATCCTTCCAGGTCCTGTCCAATCTTTGCATAAGCTGCCTTATCTTGTATTTGAGTTTATTTCAGCATGGGTATTGCTTGCACCAGGGGTGGACTGACAACTCATGGGGCCTCCTGGGCAATAGGGGATCATGGGGCCCCTGTGTCCTTGCCCACACTCAAAGCACACCCAAAAAACCTATAAAAAGGTACCAGGGGCATATCATGGGGCCCCCTACTGACCCCGGGCCCTCGGGCAGTGCCCGAGTGCTGGAATGGTCAGTCCGCCCCTGGCTTGCACTTTACAGTATACTGTATATTTATATTAGCTTAGATTTTGTTCTTTTTTTCCTGTTCCTGTTTTATGTGAACCATGCCCAGGTCTACTTGTCCCCCTCCCTGCTCTCCTGCTGGTTTGTTCTCAGTGGTTTAGAAGGACGTGTTCCCAGGCACACTCCTCTGCTAACCAGCCCAGCAATCCCCGTTTCACTACACAGTTCTCTATGGAGGGAACTCTGCTCCAGCAAACTTTGCACTCGCATTGCAGCAAACTGTACTGGATCACAAGGGAACCATCTGTTTTAAGTGGTTCCAGGGGCCATTCGATTGCATAATCACAGGCCCAGTTTGGAGAACTCATATTACACAAATTAGGCTGGCCAAACACTATACAATTTTCTATCCAATTTCTGCCCAATTTCCTTTAGATTTACCTTCAACTATGTAGTGCAAGAGCCTATCTAATTGGGTACAATTGAAAGCGTTGTTAGTTTTGACCTCCTAATATATAGTTTTTGGTAAATCTAAACCAAAAATCTCAAGAAAATTGTTTGATGTATGGCCAGCCTTACCCAGTTCAAAGGCTGCACCATGCCTGGGACCGGTTAAAAGTGCTCACGTGAGCTCACCTTTAGCCTAGGTTCACACTAATGCGGTGCGGCACATTGCATGTGATTCGCACAGGAAC
The DNA here is from genome assembly GCF_062004578.1 of Staurois parvus. Classification (NCBI taxonomy): domain Eukaryota; kingdom Metazoa; phylum Chordata; class Amphibia; order Anura; family Ranidae; genus Staurois; species Staurois parvus. Next base: position 4,320,898 of record NW_028318467.1, on the reverse strand, counting down.
CGCGCCGCATTCCTGTGCAAATCACATGCGATGTCCGTGCGGTGTGATTTGAGCAGTACATTTTGTATGGCTCAAATCGCATTGTATCTGCACCAAAATGGTGCAGGACCCTTTTTTTCCTGCACCTGATTTGTATGGCATGGGTGCACTCCCATTGCTTTTTTATTAGACCCTCACCCATGCCATGCGTTTTGTGATCTTTTTCGGGGTGTCGTTAATTTATGTATCCAGCATATCACCAAACAAACTCCAGAGAAGATCCTCTCATATCCAGATTAGCACATGTGGGTAAAGAAAATACTCGCCATAGTGCAGTATCATCCAACAAATTTATTGCCAAACAAACCCCCCTTAAAATCACACTTACAATGAGCAAATAAAAACAAGGCATTTTGTTATATCAGAGCTCCAGTCTCTGCATCCTGTGTCTCACCAGCCAGCCCGCATTCAAGATGGTAATAGCGCTATCATGTGATCCGGACACGTGCATCAGCATGAGTAGTGATGTCACAGGAAGGCCACAACCTGACGCGTTTCGTCCAATGACTTCTTCCGAGGGGATATATAGTAGTATGCTGAGTAATTACCAACACATGAGGATCGTCCTTTGAAGTCTGTTTGGTGAATGCTGGATATATATTGACATGCTGGTTAATTACTAGCACATGGTGAGTGTGCATTTTGATGGGGTTTTTTTGAGCACTGAATACCACATTGCTTATGAAGGAGGATCTCATTACTTCATTTACTGAGGATCATGTTTATATTATTATTATTATACAGTATTTATAAAGCGCAAATAGTTCGCTCAGCGCTGTACATTACAAAGGGGGACAGAACATGTGACAGAACAATACCAATACAATGCAAAACATGAGGGGATTGAGGGCCCTGCTCTTTCGAATTTACAATCTAGGAGGGAGGGGATTTTTATGGACTTTTCTGAATGGACTATATTGAGATTCCCTATTTATTGATTTTTTTTGTTTGCTCTATTAATATGCACATATTTGGTGGTGGTTATATTTAGTTGTGTGATTTGGTTTGCGCTATTATTTGTGATTTGTATATTTTTCACATTTTTATTATTATTTTGAGTTTTTTAATAATAGCAGCATCCAGTGAGTGTATTTCCTCTCTTTATTATATTGGCGCAATGATGTTGGTATAATAGAAGTGTTGTATTTATTGGAACATTTCTTTGGTAACTAACTTTTTAGTGATTGTCGTTAATTTAACATTGACACCCATACCAGATCGCATGGACAACGTGCGTTTGCATTGCGGTGTGGGAAACACACAGGATTTGCTGCGTTTCCCGCACCGCATTAGTGTGAACCAGGGCTCCGAAACAAGTAACTTGATTGACTAACATAAAGACTCATCCAGCCACGGATTGCAGGAAGGCTTTGTATAGAGATTTCCCAGATCTGCCTACACTGACATTTTGCTGCCTATAAACAGTGACATTCCCGGCAATGGATGGGTACAAAGACGTTTAACCCTTTCCTCATCCAGAAGCACTGAATCTCCAGGCCTAGAGATTATGTGAGATACAAAGTTACACGGAGGCTTTTCAGCGATTTCCATGTCTACTCTCAGCAATATGGAGAACAATCGTTAATGAAGAGAGTAATTAGCAGGGTAATTAATTGCTGTCAAATGTGGCAGCCAGCATCTTTCATTAGCGATTCGTTGGCTGTAAAGTTTTCATTTCTTCCTCTTTGGCTCCCACGAGATTCCTATAGCACCTGCCCCCGGGGGGTCGCTGTTCATAAATATTCATCTGGAGGGGAGGGCACGGCTCCATCACAATATGAGCGAGAAAAGGAGAAGAGCATGCTATGGCACCAGTTGAGCCCGGTGAGGTCCGGCGTTTCATACGATCATGCTATGCCCGCTGTCCTCTTTTTTCAACTACTGTTTACTCTGGTGATTTATTTAGGGTCCATTCACACTCGTGCGACTTCAAAATCCTGCGATTTTCATTGCAACTTTACAGTGCGACTTGAGGCGACTTTGGAAGAGTGCGACTTTGACCAAGGATAATTGTTTCTGCTGTACAAAGTCGCACACAGGTAGTGCAAGAACTACTTTGAAGTCGCACAGATATGAATGGTACCCATTGGGAAACATGGGGGGCGACTTTTCATGCGACTTTGGACACCAAAGTCGCATGACAAGTCGCATACGTGTGAATGGGCTCTTAAAGGCAGGGGTGAACTGACCATTTGGAAACTCGGGCACTGCCCGAGGGCCCTGCGGTCAGTAGGGGCCCCATGAGATGCCCCTGGTACCTTTTTCATAGGCTTTTTTGAGTTTGGGCAAAGACACAGGAGCCCATGATCCCCTATTGCCCGGGGGCTCCATGAGTTGTCGGTCCGCCCCTGCTTAAAGGATACGTTTTTTCTTATTTTTTTTGCAGGTAAAAATGTGAATGTTTTTTAGGAGCCTGTAAAACATTGCACCCAGAAACAGCAGATCACTGGTGAAATTTCATGCTCCTGCAGACTGTCAATGTATCTGTCTGCTGGTACCGCGTATGGGGGCAGGCATTTACAGAATCACTGGAGGGGCAGTGGTAAATGTCAAATGGCAATATCCCTTGTTGAAATGACATGAAACACACTTTGGCCATCAGGCCTTAACCCCTTCAGCTCTGGAAGATTTACCCCCCTTCATGACCAGACCAATTTCTGCTATACGGCACTGCGTTCCCACAAATAGAACTTTCTATTGGAGGTATTTGGGCAGCACTGGGTTTTTTATTTTTCGCGCTATAAACTGAAAAGGACAGATTTAAAAAAACAAAAACAATATTTGTTACTTTCTGCAATAAAACATATCTAATAAAAAAAATCTAATTTCTTCATGAATTTAGGCTTAAATGTATTCTGCTACATATATTTGTGTTAATAAAAATCCTAATAAGCGTATATTGATTGGCTTTAGCAAAAGTTATAGTGTCTACAAACTATGGTATATATATGAATACTTTTTCAAGGCACTGTATTCAAAAGTAAGGGTCCCAACAGTGAACCTTGGGGTACACCACTGACACCCTGAGACCATTCAGAGTATAAATCATTAACCTCTACTCTCTGAATACCATCTTTTAGCCAGTTTTCTATCCATTTACATACAGATTTTTCCAAGCCTGTAGACTTTACCTTATACATTAGCCGTGTGTGGGGAACTGTGTCAAACGCTCTTGCAAAATCCAAGTATACCACGTCCACCGCCACCCCTCTGTCCAAGTATACCACGTCCACCGCCACCCCTCTGTCCAAGTATACCACGTCCACCGCCACCCCTCTGTCCAAGTATACCACGTCCACCATCACTCCTCTGTCCAAGTATACCACGTCCATAGCCACCCCTCTGTCCAAGTATACCACGTCCACCGCCACCTCTCTGTCCAAGTATACCACGTCCACCGCCACCTCTCTGTCCAAGTATACCACGTCCACAGCCACCCCTCTGTCCAAGTATACCACGTCCACCGCCACCCCTCTGTCCAAGTATACCACGTCCACCGCCACCCCTCTGTCCAAGTATACCACGTCCACCGCCACCCCTTTGTCCAAGTATACCATGTCCACCGCCACCCCTCTGTCCAAGTATACCACGTCCACCGCCACTCCTCTGTCCAAGTATACCACGTCCACAGCCACCCCTCTGTCCAAGTATACCACGTCCACCGCCACCCCTCTGTCCAAGTATACCACGTCCACCGCCACCCCTTTGTCCAAGTATACCATGTCCACCGCCACCCCTCTGTCCAAGTATACCATGTCCACCGCCACCCCTCTGTCCAAGTATACCACGTCCACCGCCACCCCTCTGTCCAAGTATACCACATCCACCGCCACCCCTCTTTCTAAGTATACCACATCCACCGCCACCCCTCTGTCCATACCATGTCCATCGCCACCCCTCTGTCCAAGTATACCACGTCCACAGCCACCCCTCTGTCTATACCATGTCCACCGCCACCCCTCTGTCCAAGTATACCACATCCACCGCCACCCCTCTATCCAAGTATACCACGTCCACCGCCACCCCTCTGTCCAAGTATACCACGTCCACAGCCACCCCTCTGTCCATACCACGTCCACCGCCACCCCTCTGTCCAAGTATACCACGTCCACCGCCACCCCTCTGTCCAAGTATACCACGTCCACCGCCACCCCTCTGTCCAAGTATACCACATCCACCGCCACCCCTCTTTCCAAGTATACCACATCCACCGCCACCCCTCTGTCCATACCACGTCCACCGCCACTCCTCTGTCCAAGTATACCACGTCCACAGCCACCCCTCTGTCTATACCATGTCCACCGCCACCCCTCTGTCCAAGTATACCACGTCCACCGCCACCCCTTTGTCCAAGTATACCACGTCCACAGCCACCCCTCTGTCCATACCATGTCCACCGCCACCCCTCTGTCCAAGTATACCACGTCCACCGCCACCCCTCTGTCCAAGTATACCACGTCCACCGCCACCCCTCTGTCCAAGTATACCACGTCCACCGCCACCCCTCTGTCCAAGTATACCACGTCCACCGCCACCCCTCTGTCCAAGTATACCACGTCCACAGCCACCCCTCTGTCCATACCATGTCCACCGCCACCCCTCTGTCCAAGTATACCACGTCCACCGCCACCCCTCTGTCCAAGTATACCACGTCCACCGCCACCCCTCTGTCCAAGTATACCACGTCCACCGCCACCCCTCTGTCCAAGTATACCACGTCCACCGCCACCCCTCTGTCCAAGTATACCACGTCCACCGCCACCCCTCTGTCCAAGTATACCACATCCACCGCCACCCCTCTATCCAAGTATACCATGTCCACCGCCACCCCTCTGTCCAAGTATACCACGTCCACAGCCACCCCTCTGTCCATACCATGTCCACTGCCACCCCTCTGTCCAAGTATACCACATCCACAGTCACCCCTCTGTCCATACCATGTCCACCGCCACCCCTCTGTCCAAGTATACCACGTCCACCGCCACCCCTCTGTCCAAGTATACCACGTCCACCACTACCCCTCTGTCCAAGTATAACCATGTCCACCGTCACTCCTCTGTCCAAGTATACCACGTCCACCGCCACTCCTCTGTCCAAGTATACCACGTCCACCGCCACTCTTCAGTCCAAGTATACCATGTCCACAGCCACTCCTCTGTCCAAGTATACCACGTCCACCGCCACTCCTCTGTCCAAGTATACCATGTCCACCACCACCCCTCTGTCCAAGTATAACCATGTCCACCGTCACTCCTCTGTCCAAGTATACCATGTCCACTGTCACTCCTCTGTCCAAGTATACCACATCCACAGCCACCCCTCTGTCCATACCATGTCCACCGCCACCCCTCTGTCCAAGTATACCACGTCCACCACCACCCCTCTGTCCAAGTATAACCATGTCCACCATCACTCCTCTGTCCAAGTATACCACGTCCACCGCCACTCCTCTGTCCAAGTATACCAAGTCCACCGCCACTCCTCTGTCCAAGTATACCATGTCCACAGCCACTCCTCTGTCCAAGTATACCACGTCCACAGCCACCCCTCTGTCCATACCATGTCCACCACCACCCCTCTGTCCAAGTATACCACGTCCACAGCCACCCCTCTGTCCATGCCTCAGACTGGCAGAGGGAGAAAGAAGCAGGAGTCAATCATTTGTGCTGCAGTGCCTAACGAGGGGCATGTTGATAGTAGGAGAGCAGAATGATAGAAGAGCTCATCAGTCTGCTGATCTTCTTTGCCCTGTCAAGTTACAGGGAGATGGATGGACAGGACTTATAAGTTCTTGTTCACATGGACAGCCAGGGGGCTGTAAAAGCAGGTGGCTGAGCCATGGTTTTACCACCCCTGACTGCCCACTAAAACAAACACATACAGCCACTCAGGACTGTACATATGCCACATACATGATGCTTTGCTTAATGGCAGTACTGCTGCTGAATATGACCCATTATAGTTAATGGGAACAAAAAAGTGAAAGAGAGGGGGAAGAGAGAGAGCAAAAGAGAGGGGGAGAGAGCGAAAGAGAGCAAGCAAAAGAGAGGGGGGGAGCAAAAGAGGGGGGGGAGAAATCAAGCGAAAGGGGGGGGGGGCAAAAGAGAGGGGAGAGAGTGAAAGAGAGGGGGAGAGAGAGAGAAAGAAAGAGAGGGGGAGAGAGGGAGAGCGAGTGAAAAAGAGAGGGGGGAGAGAGAGAAAGTGTGTGAAAGAGAGGGGGGGAGTGAGAGTGAAAGAGAGAGGGGGGAAAGAGAGAGAGAAAGAGGGGAGAGAGAGAGCAAGCGCAAGAGATGGGGGGGAGCAAAAGAGGGGGGAGAGAGCAAAAGAGAGGGGAGAGAGAGCAAAAGAGAAGGGGGAGAGAGCAAAAGAGAGGGGGGAGAGAGCAAAAGTGGGGGGAGCGAAAGAGAGGGGGGGAGAGAGCAAAAGAGGGGGGAGAGAGAACAAAAGAGGGGGGAGAGCAAAAGAGGGGTGACAAGCAAAAGAGGAGGGGAGAGAGAGCAAAAGAGGGGGGAGAGAGAGCAAAAGAGACGGGAGAGAGAGAAAGCAACAGCGAGGGTGGAGAGAGAGCGAGCAAAAGAGAGGGGGGAGAGAGTGCACGAACGAGAGGGGGGAGAAAGAGAAAGCAGGGGGAGAAGCTTATTGGCCACTAACAGCCTGAGGGCAGGACAGTGACCAAGTTATATGAATAACCTGCACTAGAAAAAAGTCACGTCACCAACCAGGTTCTACTATCTGACGGAGCTGTGTAAATCTAGGACTGGATAGTCAGAAAGGCCAATCCTTTGGCTGGTAACACAGCACCCCGATATGTATTTAGCTATTTTCCTGGAGTTCGGTTTTAAACCACCTTTATTCTGGGTTCTTACCAGCAATAGTGAGCGAGGCGTTCCTGCTGATGGCTGTCCCCAGGTGATTCTGGGCCAGGCAGGTGTAAATCCCTTCATTCGACTTTCCTTTTATCTGGTAGAAGAATATGGAGCCATCGTGGATCAGGGAGCCATGAAAGTTGGAGAAGTTGACTTTCACTCCATTGTGGTACCATTCGATTGAGGGCTCCGGGTTCCCTTCGGCTCGGCAGTTCATGGTCACCGGCTGGTCCCGACGTACCACCGTGTCTGAAGGATGTTCAATAATACGGGGGCCAAATTCACTTAAACGTGACTTCATACCTACAAGAGAGGAAAAACGTTCTATATTATATGAGCCAACAATGCGGCCATTCAATAAATGTAAACAGGCCCCCAGGGGCCACACACAGGGAGCACCACAACCTTCTACTAAGACTCCATTCACACCTGCCCAACTTTTTTCAGTGTGACTTTGATCTGACTTTACACTTTCTGGATCAAAGTCGTATCAAAAGTCCCATCAAAGCAGTGCAGGCACCTTTGCACAGTTGTGGTGACTTTAAGTTGCACCAATTGAAAGGGACCATGGAAAAGAATGAGCTGCAAATTGTCATATCATATTGGATATCAAAGTCACATGACAAGTCGCACAAGTGTGAATGGAGCCTAAAAGTGGACCAATCATCAAAATTCACTGTTTTTATCAATCAATAGGGCACAGGTCACATGACTAAATCATGTCTCTGATATTTTCTTTCCTTGAATAAAATATGCTGCTCTCAACCTAAGCAGCGCTAATCACATGACCGCTGGCTATCACCATTGTGGATGTTTCATGTTGTTAAAGAATGCAGAGTCTTTCGATTTCGAACCTGTCAGGCAGACTTTCAGTAAGGCTAGGTTCACACCTATGCAGTTTGCACTTGATCCGTTTCTGCAGTGCTTTTTGCGGTGCATTTTGCGTTTTTGCACATGCGTTTTTGATGCGTTTCGCTTTTTTGCCGCGTTGTTTATGCATTTCATTTTTTTTTTAACTTGTAGCTGGGCAGATTGAAACCCAAAACGCACGACATGCTTTTCTGCAGCGTCTCCATTGAAGTCTATACAACCAAAAACACAATGTTTTGCTTTTAAAAAGTCCCTGACCCTTTCCAAAAAACGCACTGGGTGAAAACGCGGAGATGTGAACCTGTCATGTTAAATGGACCGCTGTGCGTTTCTGCAAAACGCAGCGAATAACGCTTAGGTGTGAACCTAGACTAAGATACGTGGATCAGTGAGCCTGATGATGTAGAGATTAGGGATGAAAGAAATTCAGTTTCAATTTTCTCCAAATTTCAGCTAAGATCAGGAGATTTTGCAATTTTTGTCAAAATGCATTTTGTCAAAGGGAAGGCAAAATAAATATTTTATTACTGTCCGAGCCGCCGTTGGGGAGATTTTCTTTGCTTCCTGTTTTGGTGCAAACACAAGAAATGAGGGAAAGTGAATACAGAATCTCTAAGGCTATATCTGGCCTCCCACAGTACACAGGACATGGAAATGCAATTATTCTCGTAAATATATACATATCTAAATACCTTTTCTCATCAGCAATATATAGCAGTCTTGTGACTTCTATCAGTGTCCAGCTGTGTTAAAGCTTGTAGGAGGCTTTTTCATTCTCCCCCAGGGGCGGACTGACAACTCATGGGGCCCCCGGGCAATAGGGGATCATGGAGCCCCTGTGTCCTTGCCCAAACTCAAAAAAGCCTATGAAAAGGTACCAGGGGCATCTCATGGGGCCCCCTACTGACCCCGGGCCCTCGGGCAGTGCCTGAGTTTCCAAATGGTCAGTCCGCCCCTGTTCTCCCCTGATTGTCCTATGAGGCTGCAGGGCCCCTGACCCTCTGCCTGGACAGCGCTGATTGGCCCTGTGCTGATCACATGAACTCTCCCAAGAAAAAAAAAACTCTCTAGCAATACACACCAAACTGGGCATGTGGAGCTTGTCCCCAAGGCTCTGTTCTATCAGCAGATGAATTGGGGAAAGTAGAAGAAGGGGAGGATCATAGAGGACAGGATCAAACAGCCTTTTTACACAATGCAGAGGATTAACCCCTTGGGTTCCACAGTGAGTATAACAAGCATGCTTTCCTGCATATACAGACTGATTTTACTGTTGTGGGTTTAGTAACACTTTAATCTCTAACGGCACCTCCATGCATCTTCTTAACATGCGTGCGTGTGTTTTGGTGTGGTGCGATTTTTAAAATGGCGCAGACCCTTTTTTTTGTGTGTTTCTCACACATAGGGCAGCCCATTGGCATAATAAACGCAGCACACAGGAACACAAGGAAACAGGAAAGAAGCATGCAGGCTTGGTCACATCTCTGGTGTGAACAGAACCTAACCCTAAAAAGAATGTTTTGGCTGGAGCTATGATTAAAAAACAAAATATAAACCCTTCCCACACACCGCAACAGCCCTTTGGCTTGGTTTACACTTGTGGTTGGGGGACAGTAAATACACGTGGTCAGGGGCGCACTGACAACTCATGGGGCCCCCGGGCAATAGGGGATCATGGGGCCCCTGTGTCCTTGCCCAAACTCAAAAAAGCCTATGAAAAAGGTACCAGGGGCATCTCATGGGGCCCCCTACTGAACCCGGGCCCTCGGGCAGTGTCCAAGTTTCCAAATGGTCAGTCCACCCCCTGCACGTGGTTAAGCAATGTTTCTACCACCCCCAAATTCTCCCATACAAGTTGCAGAGGTAGCACACAGGGGGTGTACACATGCTGCCACAACAATGGTCCCCCCTGTATTCACCTGGTACTGCCTGCCAAAAGCTCCCCACAAATGCAGCCACAACGCAGCCATGATGGTGCTGGTTTTTAGGGGTTAACACAGGAGGTGCGTAGGTGACATATTGCCTTCTCACTGCCAAACACCCTCTGAAAAGCGATCCAATCCTGATAGCTTTTCAGATTGTACCACTCATGTGAATGAGCCTGTTAACTGGGTCTTAAAGGTGGGGTGGTGGTAATACAGACTTTCCAACCATGTTACCACTGTGATTGGCTATAATAGTGGTCACGTAACTGAGAGCCCTTCCTAGCCCACTGTTGGTGACATACGCATTACATGGTCAGCATGATGTTAAAAGACCGTAGTACAGCAACCCACAGCAACCAATCAGCACTCACAATAAAATGGAATATATACAGCTTTGTCCTATACATATCAACATTATGGTCCTGGATTCCAGGACACCTAGCTCCGCCCACAATCCTCATTTCATCTGTCCCTTTTCCAGGTGGTCACACCCAAATCACACCCACTTTATGGACTGGTCCAGCCCAGATCCCCCATCTAAATATATGGGGACTGTCCATCATTCCTACTTTATGGGTTGTGTTCTGTATATCATCGTTGTGTTGAGTAGGGTGCCATCTTTTGGGTGTTCACTGCAACTGCACCTGTTTTTATTATTCCTTTCAACAAGAATAGGGAGTGTCTTATTAAAGAGGAGCTCCACCCAAAAGGGAAAGTTCCGCTTTAAGCCTTTTTCCCCCGCTCCTCATTAAGCATTGGCACCTTTGGAGAGGGGGGGAGCAGGTACCTGGATTTGACAGGTACTCACTCCCATTGCGATCACCTAGGCGATCGGAAGCGGATGTTGTCCTCCCCCCTCCATCCCCGTAGTCTTCTGGGACACGTGACAGATCCCAGAAGAGTACAGGGCCATTCACAAATCGCAGCACTTCTCGCAGATGCATAGTGGGCACCCAGCTGTAAAGCCACAAACTGTCACAGCCGGGTACCCACACTGAAGATGCCGGTCCCAGGGAGAGAAGACGGCCGGTGAAACCAGCAGTGGTGAGGACACCGCGGGACCGAGGGAAAGGGAAGTATCTGTATTTTAAGAGTCAGCAGCTACAGTTTTTGTAGCTGCTGACTTTTTTTTTTTCAGGTGGAACTCCGCTTTAAGTAGGGAAAATAGGGAGTGTTTTGTTGATTAAAGATTTTCCATAAACCACTGCAGAGCCATTTTAGTTTCCTGAAGAACACCAGTGAAGGTCTCCTCCGTTCTCCCTTTAATAAACATGTAAGTCTATTTATTATTTGTTAGATTGCATTCCAGTGTATGTAATGTGAATAAAAGGTAGCTGTTTGCATGAAAAGTGTTCATTGGATGTATTTGTAAAAGACATGAATACAAGCATATTGTAACTTCAGGTTATGTGATTGTATTGCAGTTTTACAGAACTATTCACAGAAGTAAACTCAGTTTTGGAATGAAATACAATGCTGCCAGTTTGGTAGTTAGCTGTCTGCTAACCGTTAGTAGGACAGCACAGTTGGTCCTGTCCAGATTCCACCTGTTATAATGCAGGAACCCCCCAGTTGCAGTCCCAATCCCCACAAGTTGTTGCACATGCCGAACGGCCCGCCATAGTACTTCACTATGGAACAATAGCACTTTCCACTTCCCCCCTCTCTTTTCTTTTCAGGTTTGTTTGTCACTTGCACTTTTTGCACAGCACTGTATGCACTTGCACCTTCCCTGATTAGTAGGGTGTAGGTCCTCGGGCCTGTCCTGAAAGTCTTGGGGGGGGGGGGGAGGCTTGTGGCCTTTTGATCAGGTTCTCCTCCTCTCATGGGGTCTCCCTTCAGGGGATCCTCACTTAGTACTCGGGGTGGCCTTGCTTCGGCAGGCCTCCTGAAGAAAGGGGCCCGCCTGGTTTCAGCCGGGTGGACCTAGTGAGAGCCTCAGTCCCCGTCAGGAGCCTTGCGCCCGAGGGATCAGGGCAAGGGCCTTTTCTCTTCGGAGGAGGGCCAGACGTACGCCCTGTGCACTTTTTTGTGTGCGGCAATTTTTGTGTGCTCACTTTTTTTTTGCACTGGGTGTTACTTTTGTGTTCACTACACCACGGAACTTACAAAAAAATATAAAGTGCAATATCTCTAATAAGATTGATGCTGTGATCCCAGGACGCAGCAGCAGAGGACCAAGATGGAGGACATCCTTGTACATCCGTGACAGTTGACACGTATGTTGTCCATGGGATAACCTCTCCTGCAGCAAAGTGTCCTGGGAATTCAGCAACAATATATACAACTTGAGGAATGTGACTGAAAATGTCAGAAAACCTCAGATGATGAACTCGATAGAAATGCCTGGAACGCGCTACTTAGGAAGACGCTTAGGAAAGCGCCGGGGACACAAAGGACCCGCGATGACAGCCACGGCCCGGAGACGGCCTTGCTTTTGTATTTTTAGTCTTGTGCAGCTCGTGTGTTTACTGGACGGACACAATAGGTGGAAGTAAATATTGTGATGCTGAAGAGAACCTCAGAAAATCAGGTTTCACATTTTGTGTTCCTAATAGATTACTTCCATTGTTACAGGAAGCGTGGCCAGAAAAAAAACCGAGCTGTTATATGGGACCGGCTTTGCCCAGGGGCGGACTGACCATTTGGAAACTCGGGCCCGGGGTCAGTAGGGGGCCCCATGAGATGCCCCTGGTACCTTTTTCATAGGCTTTTTTGAGTAGGGGCAAGGACACAGGGGCCCCATGATCCCCTATTGCCCGGGGGCCCCATGAGTTGTCAGTCCACCCCTGGCTCTGACCGATCAATACGCCAGTCTTCAGTGTCCTACGTATGGCACTTTCCGGTGTCCGAAAATCTATGTCCATGCATGCTGATTGCATCCCAGTCTATGTCCATGCATGTTGATTGCATCCCAAGTAAATGCTTCTCCAGTCTTGCACAGTTGTGCCGGCTCCTCTCCTGGACTGATATTGTTTACTATGATTTCACTACACACTGTGAGCTTCTCATAAAAGGAAAGGAGTACTGAGGCAAGGAGCTGTGATGTTTACAGAAAGCATCCTGATGGCCCCTCCCACCAGCCATGATCTGCCTGCAGTGCATAGAGAAGCACAGAGACCCAATGATGACATCACTGATTTTACAGTCATGTATGTAATGATATTGGAAAAGTTTAGCATGTTGATAAGAGGGAGGGAGGAACCTGTGTCATGTTTCACATGACTGTCATATGCCTTTAAGTGTTCTTTGTATTTTGTCTATGCTCCTCCCTTTCCTCTGGTTTAGTTCATGCTGTATAGATAGCCCCACCCCTTTTCCCAGGAAGGCATTTCAGCTTTAAGCCTCATGTCATGAAGTAGATCACATTATGATCTTTTGATCTATCCGATGTTCATTGTTGTAAGATTCTCTCCGTTTTATGGAATAAACTTCACAAGATCTACAAGGTTTCGTCTGATCGAGTCACTGCCTGTGTTATTCAACTAAGATTGGAGTTATCGCTATCTCATCACAGCTGTAAGTTACAGAGATCACACTTTCAATGCTTAGATTGGAGAGACAGAACAACCTGGGAAGGCAACATAAACATATTAAACTTCAGCATTTGCCTTCCTCCATAGATATCACCAATTAGCTCTGTAAAATATTCAGAACAATTCATTACCACTCCTGTAAAGTATCTTTACTCCATCTTCCCTTGGAGATATCACAAATTAGAATTGCTGAGATGTTAATAGTGTACAACTGCTATACACAACACCGCCAGATGTGATAATTACACACTAAGCACATTAGCCGAGTATGAAACGTTCAGCCTTGGGATACGAAGACTTCATGGAACTTGTTAAATCACCGCAATTCACATCAACACGACTCCTCACTACTTCAAATAGCTGAAATCAGGACAAAAATCATTGTGGAAGAAACCCAGAGAATGTTTATTTTATGGCCGACAATAATGACATTACCTACGAAATTAGTAAAACTGGCACCAGTCTGATATCACTGAACAATTAAAGTGTATGGAAACCCAAACTCTAACATCTCAATGAAGCTTTAATATGCCATTGTCATTTGTAAAAGTCATTTTCATCATTTTGATTCTGTACCTTTCATACAAAATTATTTCTGGTGTTCCTGCCATGAAGATCCACTTCTGGTTAAAGGGTGACAACGCCCTGTCCCTGTCTCCCTGTTGAGCTTCTGTGTTGTCACCCTATCAAAGTATCTTCTGCTATGAGGCTATTCTGGTTGTGGGTGCGGGAATCGCATCAGTTTTCATGGTCTCCCTGTGCTCATGTAGATTTCCCCTGTGTGCTCCGGTTTCCTTTTAAGACATGCTGGTAGAATAATTTTCTTCTGCACATGAGATAGGGACCTTACACTGTAAGCTCCTTGAGGACTGTTGTGGTCATCACTTCACTCCCTCAATCAACATTGACCATTTTTAATCCTTAAAGCGGAGCTCCACCCAAAAGGGGAGGTTCCACTTTAAAGACTGGTCCCCCACTCCCCATTAAGGATTGGCACCTTTGGGGAGCGGGTACCTGAAATTGGCAGGGATTTGCTCCGACTTCAATTGCCTAGGTCAAGGGTCTGCAAACTATGGCCCTCCAGCTGTTGAAGTACTACAAGTCCCATCATGCCTCTGGGAGTCTTGCCTGTGGCTGTCAGAGTCTTGCAAGGCCTCATGGGACTTGAAGTTCCTCAGCACCTGGAGGGCCATAGTTTGGAGACCCCTGGAGGCGTTCGGAAGTGAAAGTAGTCCTCCACCCTCCCTCCACATGACAGGTCCCAGAAGACTACGGGGCCATTCACAAAGCACAGCGCTTCTCACACATGTGCAGTGGGCACCCGGCTGTAAAGCTGTCACAGCCAGGTGCCCACACTGAACATCCTGGTGCAGGGAACACCGGCCAGCCTGTGAAACAGGCTGCAGGAAAGACACCGCAGGATCGTGGGACAGTAAGTGGCTGTTTTTTAAAAGTCAGCAGCTACAGTTTTTGTAGCTGCTGACTTTTATTTTTTTTTCAATGTAACTAGAACTCTGCTTTAAGTTTGTAGCATCAGTAAATAGGAAAGTATATCATGTTTACTGGTTTGAAACTTTTTTTTACATTTCTTTAGTTGCTTCCTGGATTCTGGCCTAGGCAAATGATGTCATATATCCCATGAGTCTTCAAGAGGGGAGGAAGGGTTTTCTCAGATAAGCACACCCTCCTGCCCGCATGCCTGAGCTAAAGGCAGATGGATTTCAGGAAGTAAATGCTACATGAATCATCTGAACCTTACTCAATATTGGCCACAGCCTTAAATGCTAGGCAGTGTTTTTCAAAGTGATTTCTCCAAAAAATAAAGCATGGAGACACAGATAGGGAAGTTTGCTTTAAATAGTAAAAATTAATTAAACAGCGGTTTTGGTTTGTGGCGCTCAGATACAGCGTAGTTCTGCTTTAATTGTGTATGTTCTGTACATCCAATATTGTGCGCTGGTCCTGAACTTCACACACTGTGGACGATTCCTTAACTCTGTATGCTGTCCTGTAAAACTCATACTGTGGGCACATCATACCTTCCAACTGTCCCAGATCCTGTGCTACTATCCTGTGGTACAGTCCTGTGGTAGTGTCCTGTGGGAGTGTCCTGTGGTACTGCCCTGTGGTACTGCCCTGTGGTACTGTCCTGTGGTACTGTCCTGTGGTACTGCCCTGTGGTACTGCCCTGTGGTAGTGTCCTGTGGTACTGTCTTGTGGTACTGTCCTGTGGTAGTGTCCTGTGGTAGTGTCCTGTGGTACTGTCCTGTGGCACTGTCCTGCCATTTGACCAAGACCCAGGCTTCATGTGGATCCAGGACATGTCCTTCTTCTGGGCGCTGGAATCCTCTTTCCAGCACCCAACAGCAACTCCTTGAAAGCGTTGGAGTTTATTTACTAAAACCTCATGGCGCCAAATCTGGTGCAGCTCTGCATAGACACCAATCAGCTTCCAGGTTTTATTGTCAAAGCTTAATTGAACAAGCTGAAGTTAGAAGCTGATTGGCTGCCATGCACAGCTGCTCCACTTCTTGCCCTTGTGCTGCCTGTCCACTCTATAAGGGGCCCTGGACTGGAGGTGTAAGAGGGGCCAACCTTGTCTCATCAGACTCCTATGTTAGCTACGTAACAATCTGTCAATGCAATGATCTCCTAGCTCACAGTACTTATTTCCAGTGCTTTCTTGTTATTTGGACCCTTTAAGCCATGCCCAGTATTTAGCACTCAGTAGCCACATCCTCCTTCACTGTACCTTATCCCCCCTGTCTCTGAGGTGTCCTTCTTTCTCATTTTCTGAAGATATATACTGTATACAGAGGCGTAGCATATATAATGGCTTGGGTAAAAATTAAAAAGCACTCAACTGTGTTGTAAATGTCTACGGTCATCCAAAATCTCCCAGCTAAGGACCCTCAAGACCAGCCTCTCTCAAGCAGATTTCCATGGAACTCTAGGGTTCCTCCAGAGGTAGTTAGGAGTTACATGAGAATTGAGCAGTTTTTACCTTTCTGATGAGACTGATGAGTAACCACTGACACTAATAATCTATTTATCTCCTAGATTGTAAGCTCCAAGGATCAGGGCCCTCCTTTCCCTCTTGTATTGAACTGTATTGTTGCTGTATTGTCTCCCGTTATATTGTAAAGTGCTGAGCAAACTGTTGGCGCTATATAAATCCTGTATAATAATAATAATATATAAATCCTGTATATTAATAATAATAATATATAAATCCTGTATAATAATAATAATCTATCTAAATACTGGGATTCTTCCCAATGACCACAAATGTAGGGAGCATTCTTGTCAGTGAACATCACACTAATGTAGTCTGAGCTGTAGATTTAGTCATTATTGGCAGGGGTTCCCTGAGACCAGAAAGTTATTTCAAGGGTTCCTCCATGTTAAAAAGATTGAGAAAGACTGGTCTAGATTAGGTGTAGGCAGATGTTGTGAAGCACTTCATGCCCCATCAGCCTATAGGCTTGCAATTCTTATGAAAAGTATTGGGTTGACCACCAAGCTTACCTTGCAGCGGTTCAGTATCGGCTCCACAAACTGTGATCACCAGGAAAACCCCCCAATACGGTGACATGACTGTTCCTGGCACAGTGTCCTCTGTAAACCTTCAACGTCCTCTTCTCAGGCAGTTCACATCCCAAGGACTCCCAGTGACAATCCTACATCCCCTACACTAACTGCTCCCAGTTTCCTATTTCCTAACAGCCCAGCTGGAGACCCCTCCCATCATACAGCAGAAGACAATACCAAGTTACTGGTTAACCCCCCCTTGTATCGCTCTGCTCCACCATTGTCTCTGATAGCCATCCCTTCCATTCTTCCATGGAAAGTTATTATTCATTTTCATTTTGTTTAGTTTCAGATCCATTTGTTCATTAAATAATTTTTTTTTTTCTTTAATTTCAATAATTTTTATTGATAGTTTTTCAAAAATTTAACAGGGAGAAAACATTTGGTTCAGTATAAATGTAAGCATACAATACAGCTGTATTAAGATGTTACCCCACCTTTTGGCTAGGGTTGGAAATAAAGTTACAGCATAGACATCAGAGGTATGCTAGGGGTGGACTGAACCATGAGGAGGAGTAGTGAGTAGTAAGGGCTTAATAAACAGGGGGAAAATAATAGGGGGGGGGGGGACTTGTGGTAGAATAGGGAAGGAGTACCAGTCTGACGTGGATAAGTAAGACGATTGTTTGTAAGGTATCAGGGTTTACGGAGCAGTTAGGGTTTTTTAACCAGTTAGACCATAAGGAATTAAACGTATGTTGGGTGGAGTTATTGGTGGCCAGTCTTTTTTCCATTTCGCATTGGAAGTTGAGATCTGAAATTAGCGATTGAAGGGAAGGAGCAGCAGTTGTATTCCATAATCAGGTTATATTTAGTTTAGCTGTAGAAAGTATGTGGACAGTGATTGTACGGGAGGTACAAGGGAAATTGTTAATCCGGATGTGTAAGAGTGCAAGTGCCGGATTAGGAGTTGTCGTTATTTTGGAAACTTCAATTATTAGTTGGAATATACTATTCCAGAAAGATTTAATAGATTTGCAGGACCATAATATGTGAAGAGTGGAGCCTATGTCCCCGCATTGTCGCCAGCAAGAAGGGGGATGATTTGGGTAGAAAATGGCTAGTTTGGTAGGGGTTAGGTACCACCAGGGGCGGACTGACCATTTGGAAACTCGGGCGCTGCCCGAGGGCCTGGGGTCAGTAGGGGGCCCCATGAGATGTCCCTTGGTACCTTTTTCATAGGCTTTTTTGAGTTTGGGCAAGGACACAGGGGCCCCATGATCGCCTATTGCCCGGGGGCCCCATGAGTTGTCAGTCCACCCCTGGGTACCACTGATGAAGTATTTTCAAGTAGAATTCCCAATGTGAGTTGCAGTGAGAGGATTTGTAGGTGGATTTAAATGCGGTAGTCATTAAAGAATTTTGTGTCCTCATATTTGTTATGTTGAACAGATTTGTTTTTCAAATTCATTTTGTATCTATTTATTATTATTATTATTATTATACAGGATTTATATAGCGCCAATAGTTTGCTCTGTGCTTTACAATATAAGGGAGACAGTACAATTACAATGCATTTCAGTACAGAAGGAATATGAGGGCCTTGCTCGTGGAGCTTACAATCTAAATTTTCTTATTTATGTATTACAGGTACTTATATAGCACCATCAATTTATGCAGCACTTTACATATATATATTGTACATTCACATCAGTCCCTAACCCTCAAGGGGTGTACAATCTAAGGTCCCTAACTCACATTCACATACTAGGGCCAATTTAGACAGAAGCCAATTAACCTACCAGCATGTCTTTGGAGTGTGAGAGGAAACCGGAGTATCTGGAGGAAACCCACGCAGGCACAGGGAAAACATGCAAACTCCAGGCAGATGGTGCCATGGTTGGGATTTGAACCAAGGACCTTAGTACTGCCAGGTGGAAGTGCTAACCATTTAGCCACCATGCTGCCCCATAGCTTCTGCATTTGTTTCGTATATTCGTTGGTTTAGTTAGATTAGAAAAATTTAGCAGTTTTTGTTGAAGATTACAAAATATTTGATATATCATGGAATCAGACAGATTCGAAACTGACAGATTCTAAATTTTCAGACACTAGTTCAACCCACCAAGATAAATGGTGTGAGCCGATAGGACAATATTGACCGGCGTCATGTGCATCCAAATTAACAAATGAAATAAAATTTGGATCCATTTGTTATCTGAATCTGAATTATCGAACAAATTTGAAAAATGAATTTTTTTTCCCATGGACCTGAACTACTATCACATCATGTGACGTCATCTGAATGAAACAAATGCATTAATTAATTCCGATATAACTTTCTTTGGCTCCGTTGACATTTGTTACTATGTCCATTTAGAGATTCATATACATCCGAATCTCCCTAAGCAATTTTTGTCTGAAAAGCAAACTGAATTGAATTGAAACACACATGTGTAACATGCACTGAAATAGTACCAATAGTTGTGGTACACAGCAGCGAAAGGGAAGAAAATTGGAGCACAAATATTGGGCTAAGAAAAAAATGCCCCCGCATCAGTGGTGTCACTGGAAGAAAAATGGATCTCAGCATCAGGGGTGTCACTGGAAGCAAAATTGTCCCAGCATTGAAAATGGCACTAAACTTAAAAAAATGGCACAGCATCAATGGTGTCACTGAAAGGAAAAAATGCCCCTGTGTTGGTGGTGTCAATGGAAGAAAAAAATGCCCCTGGATCAGTGATGTCACTGGAAGGAAAAATGCCCCTGCGTTGATGGTGTCGCTGGAAGGAAAAAATGCCACTGTATCAGTGAAGTCACTGGAAGGAAAAATGCCCCTGCCTTGATGGTGTCACTGGATGGAAACATATGCCCCAGTGTCAATACTGCACTCTTCTGAAGGCCAACAACTAGTGTTAGCAAACTGTAAGAAGCGTTGGTACCCTCCATTTTCCACAGGGGAAGCTTTAAAAGTCCTTACAGGTCATCAGTTTCAGAGTTCAATGTGAATAATGAGCCCAGAGTGATTGCACTCACCTTGCTGCGCATATGTAGAATATTTAGGGCTTTTTTTCTCAGAGAATATGTGCAGGAACTCCCCCCTTCTGAGTCACCCCTTGTTTCCAACCCCCTCTCCACCTCCAAGCACTGTCCCTTGGTTCCACCCCCTACCCACCTCCAAGCACTGTCCCTTGGTTCCACCCCCTACCCACCTCCGAGCACCGTCCCTTGATTTCACCCCCTACCCACCTCCGAGCACCGTCCCTTGGTTCTACCCCCTACCCACCTTCAAGCACCGTCCCTTGGTTCCACCCCCTACCCACCTCCGAGCACCGTCCCTTGGTTCCACCCCCTACCCACCTCTGAGCACCGTCCCTTGGTTCTACTCCCTACCCACCTCTGAGCACCGTCCCTTGGTTCCTCCCCCTACCCACCACCCACCTCTGAGCACCGTCCCTTGGTTCTACCCCCTACCCACCTCCAAGCACCGTCCCTTGGTTCCACCCCCTACCCACCTTCGAGCACCGTCCCTTGGTTCCACCCCCTACCCACCTCCGAGCACTGTCCCTTGGTTCTACCCCCTACCCACCTCCGAGCACCGTCCCTTGGTTCCACCCCCTACCCACCACCCACCTCTGAGCACCGTCCCTTGGTTCCACCCCCTACCCACCACCCACCTCCAAGCACCGTCCCTTGGTTCTACCCCCTACCCACCTCCGAGCACCGTCCCTTGGTTCCACCCCCTACCCACCACCCACCTCCGAGCACTGTCCCTTGGTTCCACCCCCTACCCACAACCCACCTCCGAGCACCGTCCCTTGGTTCTACCCCCTACCCACCTCCGAGCATCGTCCCTTGGTTCCACCCCCTACCCACCACCCACCTCCGAGCACCGTCCCTTGGTTCTACCCCCTACCCACCTCCGAGCACCGTCCCTTGGTTCCACCCCCTACCCACCTCCCAGTACCACACCTTTTAGAGAATACAGAGCTAATAATATTTTTGTATGAGAACAAGTAAAACAGTAAATAAGATCCCCTCTAACCAGCAAAAAATACCCCGCCCCCCCCAGTTATAATAGATTCCCCAGCAACAACAGATCCCACCCCAACCCCCACAACAAAATCCCACCCCAGCAACAATAGATCTCCTATCATCAAGCAACAATAGACCGCTCCATCAACAGTAGATCCCTTTCGGCAACAATTGAACCCCCCTGGCAACAATAGACCACCATGAAAAAATAAATCCCCTCCAGTGACAATAGATCCCCCAGAAGCCAGCATCAGTAGACCCTCCAGCCTCCCTTGCCATTACATATATTCAGTGCTGGAGGTGCCGGTCCTGCATTTCGGCTGCAGAAAAGCCCTGAGAATATGTAACACAATCAATGTTTTCATGCATAGGTGCCACGATGTGTGTATTTATGTTCGTAAAAAAGGGTACCATACGTCATGGCATGTGTTACCCCAGATTCACACCTAAGCGTTTTCTGCAGCATTTTGCAGAAACGCACAGCAGTCCATTTAACATGATTTCCAATGGGACAGGTTCACATCTCCACATTTTCACCCGGTGCGTTTTTTGGACGCAAAAAGTTGCGTTTTTGGTTCTATAGACTACAATGGAAACGCTGCAGAAAAGAATATGCAGAATTTTTGCCATTTTTGATGTGTTTTAAATCTACATAGCAACAATAAAAATAAAAAAATGCAAAATGCATCAAAAATACAGCAAAAACGCAATGCAGGCACGGGAGAAACGTAAACTGCATAGGTGTGAACCTAGACTTAATATATGTTGTATTAAGGCAGCCCAGTCAATATACAATATACCATAAGGAATGAAAAAACACTCATGACCCATTTTTCAAAGTGTAGCTCATCACAGCACACGGGGCTGCACTACGGTGCATAGTGTTTTCGGCACTACTGTACACTGAATTGGGATGCCATGCTTTGGGGCCAGGGCCCTAGACAATTTCACCCTAGGCAAGACCAAGCTACTTGTGCCCACCCCCCCCCCCCCCCCAATAAAAAAAAAATAAAAGATTTTTTTTAAAAAGAAGAAAATAAATCAACAAAACATGAGGCTGCTAAATTGTGTTTAATTTGCAAAAATAAGTGCCATAAGATGCCACCAGCACCAATATTAAATACAAAATCAGTGTCACGGACGGACTGTATCTGTGGCTGGCAGTGGCAGGGTGGCAGTTGCAGTGAGTGGAGGATGATGGATCCACACTCTGACACATCCCAGGATAGAATTCCCCAGGCAATGGGGGGAGGTAAAACACTGTGACAGCAGGCAACCCAGTCCACACACACACAGAGAACACCTGAACTGAGCGATCCCACACAGTGGCAGATCCAACACAACACACCAACACTAACACAGATCAACAGGCCCAGCAGGCACTAGAAGAGCAGGTTGCGGGATCGTGATGATGTCATCACTCCCTGACACATAGCACATGTGATGGATGGGCGGCCGGGTCACACTCACACAGACACGAGACATCAGAGTCAGACATTACCTTCCTCCACAGGCGCAGCTCCACCTCCGCTGATGAATGGGAAGAGACGGGCTGGAATTCCATAGTTATCAGCAGCCGCCAGCCGGCTTGCAGTAAGGGACTGAGTCTGAGAGGAACACTGGAAGGAGCAGCAGCTCAGCTGCTTCACTGGCCCCAGACACCTGGCATTTTCCTCCCCTTTGCCACCCCTCCCCTCAGCTGGAGGATCATTTATGACATGGCGGCAACCCACACAGAGAGAGTGCCAGCCTGTGCTGCACCAGGTGCCCCTAAGTGGCAGTGCGCCCTAGGCAGTCACCTAGTTTGCCTAATGGAGGCACTGGCCCTGCTTGGGGCAACACACATTACTGCGTGCGTTTTAGCATGCTTTGCTATTATTATTATTATTATCATACAGGATTTATATAGCGCCAACAGTTTGCTCAGCGCTGTACAACATAACGGGAGACAATACAGCAACAACACAGTTCAAAACAAGAGGGTTAGGAGCAGGGGCGGACTGACAACTCATGGGGCCCCGGGCAATAGGGGATCATGGGGCCCCTGTGTCCTTGCCTAAACTCAAAAAAGCTTTTGAAAAAGGTACCAGGGGCATCTCATGGGGCCCCCTACTGACCCCGGGCCCTCGGGCAATGCCCGAGTTTCCAAATGGTCAGTCCACCCCTGGTTAGGAGGGCCCTGATCCTTGGAGCTTACAATCTACAATGGACATATGTGAATGGGCCCTAAAGATGACAGCTGGTTTAGTAAAGTATGAAGGAAGAAAACCTCTGCCTGCTACAAAGAAACCAGTTAAAACAAAGTATCATCGGAATCGGTGGAACAAACGTGCTAATAATGGTGTTTCCATCACATATCCATCGCAGGCTGTGAATAGGGGGCCAGCCTGCGCTTTCATGTGCTGGGGAATTACAAGTGTTTGTTTTACTCCTATAACCAGCAAGATCAAAGCTGCGTCTAATTAGAGGATTTTCAAAGGGGAGCCGAGGCTGGCCGAGGAAGGAATGAGCCCGACACGCGCTTTGTGCTTCAGATACCCCGATGCTGATTAAACATCCATCATACTTGTGTGCCAATGGCCAGAACCAGGCGATGTAGGGCTAGAACTGTAAGTAATATCGGATCATTATTATTCTGAGGGATCCACAACTAGGAAAGCATAGAGCCATGTAAACATGCGTTGTTGTCAGACGCTGACTTGTGTATTCAGACGCCCCCTGCTTAAACCAACATGCAAAAGGCTTCATTTTATACACTTTGCCTGCAGCACAAATGAGTCTCCGTAGGACCAATGAATCCAGAGAAATGCTGAGGGCTCATTTAGTTCTCTGCGATGCGTTATGCGGTGTGTTTACGTGTGTTGCATCAAGGCAGCCTATTTAAAATGAGTGGGCTGGTAGGGGACCCTAATGTGCCGAAAATTGCACATAGCCCTTCTTTTTTGTACTGTGTGTTGCAATGTTACATAGTAGCATAGTTAGTCTGGCTGAAAAAAGACAAAAGTCCATCCAGTTCAACCAAAAAAAAGAAAAAGTAAAAAAAAATCCTACACCCACAGTTGATCCAGAAGAAGTCAAGATTGGGGCAGCGGCCATCTTTTGTAGTTACAGAGTTAGCCTGGCTGAAAAAAAACAAAAGTCCATCCAGTTCAAACAAAAAAAAGAAAAAGTTAAAAAAATCCTACACCCACAATTGATCCAGAAGAAAGCAAGATTGGGGCAGCGGCCATCTTTTGTAGTTACAGAGTTAGCCTGGCTGAAAAAAGACAAAAGTCCATTCAGTTCAACCAAAAAAAAAAAAAACTAAAAAAAAATCCTACACCCACAGTTGATCCAGAAGAAGGCAAGACTGGTGCAGCGGCCATCTTTTGTAGTTACATAGTTAGTCTGGCTGAAAAAAGACAAAAGTCCATTCAGTTCAACCAAAAAAAAGTAAAAAAATAATCCTACATCCACAGTTGATCCAGAAGAAGGCAAGACTGGTGCAGCGGCCATCTTTTGTAGTTACATAGTTAGTCTGGCTGAAAAAAGACAAAAGTCCATCCAGTTCAACCTCTAAAAAAAGTTATAATCCTATACCCACAGTTGATCCAGAGGAAGGCAAAAAAAACCCCAGCAAAGCATGAACCAATTTGCACCTGCAGGGAAAAAATTTCCTGCCTGATCCCCCGAGAGGTAATCATATATTCCCTGGATCAACTTTATTATTATTATTATTATTATACAGCATTTATATAGCGCCAAAAGGTTTGCTCAGCGCTGTACATTATAGTGGGGAACAACTTTACCTATAAATGTTAGTATCCAGTTATATTCTGTGTATCTAGGAAAGAATCCAGGACTTTTTTAAAGCAATCCACTGAGCTGGCCAGAACCAACTCTTGCGGGAGTCTATTCCACATTTTCACAGCTCTCACTGTGAAGAAACCTTTCCGTATCTGGAGATTACATTTCTTTTCCTCCAGATGTAAAGAGTGCCCCCTTGTCCTCTGTGATGACCTCAGGGTGAATAACTCTACACCGAGTTCACTATATGAACCACTGATGTATTTATACATGGAGATCATATCCCCCTTATGTATTATACATGGAGCTCATATCCCCCCTTATGTATTATACATGGAGATCATATCCCCCCCTTATGTATTATACATGGAGATCATATCCCCCTTATGTATTATACATGGTGATCATATCCCCCCTTATGTATTATATATGGAGATCATATCCCCCCTTATGTATTATACATGGAGAACATATCCCCCCCTTATGTATTATACATGGAGATCATATCCCCCTTATGTATTATACATGGAGATCATATCCCCCCTTATGTATTATACATGGAGATCATATCCCCCTTATGTATTATACATGGTGATCATATCCCCCCTTATGTATTATACATGGTGATCATATCCCACCTTATGTATTATACATGGAGATCATATCCCCCCTTATGTATTATATATGGAGATCATATCCCCCCTTATGTATTATACATGGAGATCATATCCCCCCTTATGTATTATACATGGAGATCATATCCCCCCTTATGTATTATACATGGAGATCATATCCCCCCTTATGTATTATACATGGAGATCATATCCCCCCTTATGTATTATACATGGAGATCATATCCCCCCTTATGTATTATACATGGTGATCATATCCCACCTTATGTATTATACATGGTGATCATATCCCCCCTTATGTATTATACATGGAGATCATATCCCCCCTTATGTATTATACATGGTGATCATATCCCCCCTTATGTATTATACATGGAGATCATATCCCCCTTATGTATTATACATGGAGCTCATATCCCCCCTTATGTATTATACATGGAGATCATATCCCCCCCTTATGTATTATACATGGAGATCATATCCCCCCTTATGTATTATACATGGAGATCATATCCCCCTTATGTATTATACATGGTGATCATATCCCCCCTTATGTATTATATATGGAGATCATATCCCCCCTTATGTATTATACATGGAGATCATATCCCCCCCTTATGTATTATACATGGAGATCATATCCCCCTTATGTATTATACATGGAGATCATATCCCCCCTTATGTATTATACATGGAGATCATATCCCCCTTATGTATTATACATGGTGATCATATCCCCCCTTATGTATTATACATGGTGATCATATCCCACCTTATGTATTATACATGGAGATCATATCCCCCCTTATGTATTATATATGGAGATCATATCCCCCCTTATGTATTATACATGGAGATCATATCCCCCCTTATGTATTATACATGGAGATCATATCCCCCCTTATGTATTATACATGGAGATCATATCCCCCCTTATGTATTATACATGGAGATCATATCCCCCTTATGTATTATACATGGTGATCATATCCCACCTTATGTATTATACATGGTGATCATATCCCCCCTTATGTATTATACATGGAGATCATATCCCCCCTTATGTATTATACATGGAGATCATATCCCCCCTTATGTATTATACATGGTGATCATATCCCCCCTTATGTATTATACATGGAGATCATATCCCCCCTTATGTATTATACATGGAGATCATATCCCCCCTTATGTATTATACATGGAGATCATATCCCCCCTTATGTATTATACATGGAGATCATATCCCCCCTTATGTATTATACATGGAGATCATACCCCCCCCCCCCCTTATGTATTATACATGTTGATCATATCCCCCTTATGTATTATACATGGAGATCATATCCCCCCTTATGTATTATACATGGTGATCATATCCCCCCTTATGTATTATATATGGAGATCATATCCCCCCTTATGTATTATATTTGGAGATCATATCCCCCCTTATGTATTATACATGGAGATCATATCCCCCCTTATGTATTATACATGGAGATCATATCCCCCTTATGTATTATACATGGTGATCATATCCCCCTTATGTATTATACATGGAGATCATATCCCCCCTTATGTATTATACATGGTGATCATATCCCCCCTTATGTATTATACATGGTGATCATATGCCCCTTATGTATTATACATGGAGATCATATCCCCCTTATGTATTATACATGGAGATCATATCCCCCCTTATGTATTATACATGGAGATCATATCCCCCTTATGTATTATACATGGAGATCATATCCCCCTTATGTATTATACATGGAGATCATATCCCCCTTATGTATTATACATGGAGATCATATCCCCCCTTATGTATTATACATGGAGATCATATCCCCCTTATGTATTATACATGGTGATCATATCCCCCCTTATGTATTATACATGGTGATCATATCCCCCCTTATGTATTATACATGGAGATCATATCCCCCTTATGTATTATACATGAAGATCATATCCCCCTTATGTATTATACATGGAGATCATATCCCCCCTTATGTATTATACATGGAGATCATATCCTCCCTTATGTATTTATACATGTTGATCATATCCCCCCTTATGTATTATACATGGAGATCATATCCCCCTTATGTATTATACATGAAGATCATATCCCCCCTTATGTATTATACATGGAGATCATATCCCCCCTTATGTATTATACATGGTGATCATATCCCCCCTTATGTATTATACATGGAGATCATATCTCCCCTTATGTATTATACATGGAGATCATATCCCCCCTTATGTATTATACATGGAGATCATATCCCCCCTTATGTATTATACATGGAGATCATATCCCCCCCTTATGTATTATACATGGAGATCATATCCCCCCTTATGTATTATACATGTTCACCATATCCCCCCTTAACCACTTGCCTACTGGGCACTTATACCCCCTTCCTGCCCAGGCCAATTTTCAGCTTTTGGCACTGTCGCACTTTGAATGACGATAGCACGATCATGCAACATTGTACCCATATGAAATTTCTAGCATTTTTTTCACACTAATAGAGCTTTCTTTTGTTGATATTTAACTATGTAATTCTTGAGGGAGGCTATTCCACATTTTCACAACTCTTACTGTGAAGAAACCTTTCTGTGTTTGGAGATTAAATTTATTTTCCTCCAGACGTAAAGAGTGCCCCCTTGTCCTCTGTGATGACCTCAGGGTGAATAACTACAACCTTGCTACAAAACGTGTTCCTTGCCATAGTACGCTGGGTGCCATTTAAAATGAATGGCACAGCAATGCATGTTATTATTGTGTTCAGCACACATGTGATAATGCACACAGTAGGGGCTCTTTCAGACAGGCAACCAGGGAAAGCAGTAAATACAGGCAGCTGAACCACAGTTTTACCACCCCCTGGCTGTCCATCAAAATTGTAAAATACAGCCAGAGAAAGCTGTTCATATACCATAACAGTGATGGTTTGCATTGAGGGTATTACAAATGTAATGTAACATGCCGAGTTGACAGGTGGCAATGGCTGTCAAACTTGGCTCAAGTCAATGGGGCTCTTTTTGCGGTGCATTATTTATTATTATATATATTATTATTATACAGGATTTATATAGCGACAACAGTTTATGCAATGCTTTACAATATACAGGGGACAGTACAATTACAATACAGTTTGATACAGAAGGAATTGGAGGACCGTACTCATGGATCTTACAATCTAAAGCCCCATTATAACACAACACTCTGCCCCTCTTATCAGTTGCCACACGGGGTTCTGTAGGAAACTATGCCTGGCCCTTTCAGCATACACTGCGCAGGCATGGTTGACTGATGTCACCTTCCTGAGGTATGCCATGCAGCCAGCGGTAGACTGCCTGTTTGTAGGAAGTAACTGCAAAGGGCCTGCAGGAGATCAGCACCACTAAGGCTTGGTTCACATCTGTGCGGGTGGTGCCGCTGCGGGACCCACTCAAATACCTGCAGCCGCATCACCCACACAGAGGAATGAGGAACCCGCACAAATACCTGCAGCCGCACCACCCACACAGAGGAATGCGGGACCCGCACAAATACCTGCAGCCGCACCACCCACACAGAGGAATGCGAAACCCGCACAAATACCTGCAGCCGCACCACCCACACAGAGGAATGCGAAACCCGCACAAATACCTGCAGCCGCACCACCCACACAGAGGAATGAGGAACCCGCACAAATACCTGCAGCCGCCCCACCCACACAGAGGAATGAGAAACCCGCACAAATACCTGCAGCCGCCCCACCCACACAGAGGAATGAGGAACCCGCACAAATACCTGCAGCCGCACCACCCACACAGAGGAATGCGGGACCCGCACAAATACCTGAAGCCGCACCACCCACATAGAGGAATGCGGGACCCGCACAAATACCTGCAGCTGCACCACCCACACAGAGGAATGCAGACCCGCGGGCGGGTGCCATTATTTAAAATGGCATGCCGCCCGCACTGGAAATCGTAATCATACTGGAAACCTTGGTTCCTGTGCGGGGACTTCTTCCCTGCATGTCCCAGGGCATAGGAGTCCATTCAAATTAATGGGCTCTTGTGTCTGCGCAAATCGTGGCCCGTGCGGCCGCACATATGTGAATCTGACCTGAGATATCACAAAGAGTAAACAAAAATTGAAAACAGGTCTTTTTTTTTTGTTTCTTTTTAAGCTGCCAATTATTTATGATACCCAGTGCACAGAGACAACCAAAGTCTCTTATCAACTGGAGTAGTTTTCCTGAGTCTGATGTTTGCTTGGAATGCACCTCATATGCAGATCAGCAAGATCCCTTGACTTTGACTGTAATTGAGCAGTACACACGGCGGTTCAGAAGCAGCCCTTGACCTACTTGGTATTATTCTGCGTTTCTGTGGATGCAGAAGTCCTATCAAGGTGCGTTTGCAGGCAATGCAGGTCAGGCATGGACTTTTCTAGTCAAATACTACATTGGGTTACTCGGCTTTCTTGGTTTATCTGTCCCTTTGCGCGGTAGGGACTAGTTGGTGGTAAAAAGAAGCAGAGAGATGTAGAGCTACAAGGACAGGGATTACACCTCTCCAGAAGAATCCTCATTGCTAGACTTTAAGCCTGTACAGGCACCGCTATAACTATGGCTAGCTATGGACCAGGGGCAGACTGACCATTTGGAAACTCGGGCACTGCCCGAGGGCCCGGGGTCAGTAGGGGGCCCCATGAGATGCCCCTGGTACCTTTCTCATAGGATTTTTTGAGTTTGGGCAAGGACACAGGGGCCCCATTATCCCCTATTGCCCGGGGGCCCCATGAGTTGTCAGTCCGCCCCTGCTATGGACTATTATTATTATACAGCAGTACCTCCCTCTTGACTGCCTTCACGGGGAAACAATTGCATATGAACTGTGAGTCCTAAAAATTCCATAGGGATAATTACCTTTCTCTGGAAATGTATGTTACCAACTATGTGAAAGGATGATGTACCATGCATATGGACTGTACCATAGAGCATTGCTCCATTTGTTGTGAAAAAAAAAATTCAGCCAGTGCCTGGGGGAAGCAAATGCGTTGCAACCGATTCAGGATAAGAGCGGTGGTGCAGGGGCGGACTGACCATTTGGAAACTCGGGCACTGCCCAAGGGCCCGGGGTCAGTAGGGGGCCCCATGAGATGCCCCTGGTACCTTTTCCATAGGCTTTTTTGAGTTTGGGCAAGGACAAAGGGGCCCCATGATCCCCTATTGCCTGGGGGCCCCATGTGTTGTCAGTTCGCCCCTGCGGTGGTGGTTGGTTGCAGTGAGTCTTTTGGTGGACAGAAGGTTCCCCCAGTTGTGTCTGGGCACCCAGGTTTCACTTACCCCAAAAATGGGTGGTGACTTCCCAACAACCATGTCTGGAACTATGATGCCATGAAGTCTTTATGTTGACAAGAACTGTATATTTTTATCTAAATCTATGGCCTGAGAACAAAACCAGTAAAGTGTCTATGGTTTGGAACTAGTGAGTTTAGTTTGGGACTTCAGGCTGCTGTCCCTGAAAAGCTGTAATACATGTCAGACCTTCCATCTAGTTTAGGAATACCCTTGATCCTATGGTACAAAACTTAGCGTAGTTTTCAGGATTGGCTGAAGGAGAAGAGGATGTATATCAGGACAATCAGTCGCTCAGTGATTGGTAGAAAAAGTCTTGTGCAAGAAGTGGGGTATGATAGGCTGTGGTGCGGATATCTAACAGAGCACAAGCGTAAGCCATGGTGGCAACATCGAAGAGCAGTAAATCTGTGCT
The DNA here is from genome assembly GCF_062004578.1 of Staurois parvus. NCBI lineage: Eukaryota > Metazoa > Chordata > Amphibia > Anura > Ranidae > Staurois > Staurois parvus. The sequence continues at coordinate 4,289,891 of NW_028318467.1, read as the reverse complement.
GGATACAGATCTGTGCTTTGGGCCATGAAGGACTTAGCCCTTTGTCGAGATGGACCTCAGAAACGTTTGGAGGATTTGTGACCGGGCAGCATCATGTAATTACCATTGGGCGTGTTGCCATTCACATGGAAACTTCTTCTTTGAGAGGCAGTCTGGAAGAGAAGTGGCCTGTGATGTCCTGGTCGGCTTCCTTTGGGGCAAGTCAGCACTTTTAGATGTTAACCCAACAGATATGGACATTGCCTGCCCCTTTGAACACCTTCACCCTGTGAGCCTATGGCGTGGGAAATGGAATCCACATAGGTGGGTGAAGTATCGGTTGGCTGGGCTGCTGGGATTGAGGCGGCTCTGGCAAGACTGGAACTTACTGTGGACTGCCCACTAGACTGTTCTTTATCACCCACCATGAAGCTAGAGGGTTCTCTGCAACAGCAAGACAGAATACAGTATATTTAGAAGAGTGTGCCAAGAGTGGGACTGAATGTCTGGCTGAACCTTTAGCAGAACTATACTATGTAAGTGATCACTTTGAAAAATGTATCCAAATGTCACTATATCACGCCTGATGCAAATAATTACCACACAAAAAACAAAAATTAATAAAAGATGTGAAAACATATTGTTGCCACTATACCTTGCATTAAAAGATCAAAATGTGAGTATCACCCAGATTTAGTGAATACAACCGGTGCATACACTTCACAGTGTTCTCATTGAAACATTAGTGATAAATCTCCAATCATCACCCATGCATTGTATACATATCCTAAACATTATCTCTGGAACAAAAAATAAAATATAAAAAATGAAACATTAATAAATACAACACGTGATGTGATATCTCAAAAAAAGTCCAGTGACATAAAAATTATATATATAATAAATGAAATATATAAAAAATAAAGATCATTTATGAAAAAAAAGTCCTGTGATGAAAGATGAAAAAGAAATTAAAGTCTGGTGATGAAATAACTTCATGTGAAGAAAAACTTTAAGGTATAGAAAACCTTGTGCGGTGCCCACCGTGCACCCCCACTCAGGTGTGCACTCACCAGATATTGCCTTTATTATAGCATACTCAAGAGGATATCCACTAATATGACCAAGAGCTTCCTCCAAGGACAGCCCACTTAATGATTGATTGCCAGGATAATTCAAAACTCCATTCCACAATATCATGAAAAGAGAAGAACAAAGAATCTGCTCCAATAGTATATTACCCAAGATAGATACATTTATTTACTTCAAGTAATGCACTTACAACGTTAAAAACATATACAAGCCTAAATAGTGTGTCTTTGTAACCAGCAGATACCGCATGGTGATCTCACCACCTCCGCAACTGTCAGACAGAACGCCGTGACGTCACTTCCGGTTACGGATCTGCGTCACGTCCGGTCAGTCACTTGCCGGTTTTATTACAGAGATAATGTGTAGGATATATATACAATGTATGGGTGATGACTGAAGATTTATCACTTTAGCAGAACTAACGCAGATTCGGGAATACGTAGCTGATATGGGAATTGTGCGCATCAACACAGACCCTACATATCATTCAGTTAGGGCTTACATCTAAGTATTGCATCTCCTAAAACACAGTTCTTTCATTTATTTTTTTGATATTTATTTTTTCTTAGGTGTGTAAATATATGCAATATCTTTCTTATACTATATCTGATGTATTTTAGTTGTGAATTATGAACATTTTTAAAGTGTGAACAGAGGAAGAACTCTAATCAATGAGTCACCTCTGAATGGAAAGGACATTTTGGAAAAAGAGGCGACTCCTAAGACAATTCAAAGAAGAATCTGGATTGTCCTCTTTCCTGGAAAACAGGAAGCAGACATCACCATCTGACAAAGCCAAGAGTGCAAGAACAAGCAGGAAATATTACTACAATGAGCAAGGCATCACAGAAGGAGCTTGCTGCACCTAGAAATAGAAATGAGTGAAAATTCCTCCCATGTAACCGCTTTCAGCTTTGTGTGGTCATATGTTCAGGGAGAAAAGTGAATTCAATTGGTGGAAACTGTTACTGGTTATTCTGATCACTTGGCGGTAAAGTCTGAAAATGTAAGAAGATTCAGTTTTAGTACCTGTCGATCTTGCCAGTATGTGGGCGGTGCTTACTGCACCCATACGGGGGCGGGGAGATAGTGCTCGCTAGTGCCCCCAAAGGCAGGCTGAGGCTGTTACTTAATGCAAATGGCCATTTCAGTTAGCACTCTATCTTAAAAGATCTTTCTCTAATCAGACATAATTAAATCTTTGTAAGCCTTGGACCAGTAGGTTTCTTAACCACTTCCCGCCCGGCCTATTGTAAAATAGGGCGGGACTTTCCCTGTTCCGGGGGTGGACATCATATGACGTCCTCCCAGAATGCGCTTTGTGCACACCTGTGTGGCCATGATCTGTCACCCGCTGTGTCCACCGTACACACTCTACCATGATCACTCTACCATCCTGCTGCCAGTACCATGTGATCACTGTGACCAATCACAGGAGATTACATGACAATTGTAAAAAAGTATGGCTTCGATTCATGCCATTCATTGTGTACAATTGTGTTGCTAGCTGTGGTCACAGTGGTCACATGGTACGGACAGGGCCAATCGCAGCCAATCTGTACTATGTGACTAGCTGTGGCCAATCACAGCTAATTACAACAAAACACACTAAATGAATCAATTTCATTCAGTAAAAATGCTTGCTTATAGCAATGAAATTCAGTGCTATAAGCAATCATAATATGTAAAAAAAAAAATTCTAATCACTTTCCCAGAGTAGTACACTTTACATCCACCTGTTTACAAGTAGACCTGCTATTTTCTTCACTTCCTGTAATAGGGTGACAACTTTAATTGTTCTACAATGAAACTGCACAGCAATATTGTCACCCTGTGGACTAGATAATTTTAGATATATAGTACATGTAATTCTATGTGGACTTTAGGTAAATATCTCTCAAAGCCCCACTCAAGGCCAACACTTTTTAAGTGGCAGCTACATATTTTTTTTATTTAGTTAAAACAAACAATTAAAGATTTAATTGATATGAATGGCTGACTGTTGAAAGCAACCAGGGCAGTTTTCTATGGTTTGTCCCACCCCCTGTGGGGTTTTTGCTGGACAGCTTGGCTTATTACAGGAAGTGGAAAAAAATAACATCTACTGGCAGGATCAACAGATAATAGTACTAGGTTACAGGCTCAGAAAAACTGCTGTGTTTTTGCTACAGGCAGGCTTCATCGTATATGTAATTTTTACCTTGCTCATATTTTCACTTTAAACATATTTTACATTTATAAAAAAAAAACCCATAGAAATAGGGCTGTATTATGGGGAATTTACCTGGGTAGCTGTTTAGAACAGAACTTTCACAAGACTAGACCAACTTTGTCCAGTCTGATGATTAGAACACTCAGAAGAAAGGACCGACCAGTGGCCAGACCTGGTTCACATATCTGCGGCCGTGCGGGCTGCGTTTTGCGCGGGCACGAGAGCCCATTCATTTGAATGGACTCCTGTGCCCTGGGACACGCAAGTCCCTGCACTTATTTAAAAACTGCAACCCACACGGGAACCTCGGTTCACAGTACAGTTGCGATTTCCAGTGCGGGTGGCGTGCCATAAGAATTAACGTCACCCGCCCGCGGGTCCCGCATTGCTCTGTGTGGGTGGTGCGGATGCAGGTATTTAGGTGCGGGTCCTGTAGCCACACCACCCGCACATATGTGAACCAAGCCTTAAGGTCCCATTTACTTTTTTGCATTGCTTTCACGCATTATATTGCACACTAACCTGCAGTACATTAAGGCAGCCCATTCAAAGTAAATAGGTTGCCAATGCACCCTAAGGTGCTAAAAATTGCACATGACCTTTTTTTTTCTAAAGCAATGCACTACTGTACTCTATGGCATGCTACGGCACAGGCGTGTTGCTTTAGCGTATTGGGGTACCATTCCAAATAAATTGCACCGAAATACAGCAATGCCTTTTTAATATGAAGCAGAAGTGTAAATGGGCCCCTCAAATATTCAAGGAACTATACCTATTTGTACACTACAGTACATTAGAATATTCACAGGACCAGGCCAACTTGTAGCAAATGCTAGCTGCAGAGCAGTTCACAGACAGAAAAGAATATGCATTAATGCCAGAACTTTCTCAGATTTTATACGAGCTTCCATGATACACTGTGATGAGCACCACAATGTGTTACTGAGCTCCAGAAAAATGCTAATTCAAAATATACAACAAAATGATGGTAATCCTGTATGTATCAAACCAAGCTTCAGCATCGGCTGCATATCATTGCTTTGGAACGACTTCCAGTCAACGGTGGACCATGCCCATATAATGTATGCCACCATGGCCACTTATAGCCATCAACAGGGGTGCATGTGACAGGGTGACAACACAGGAGCACAATTGGTAAACAGTTGTCACCCTATTACAGGAAGTGCCTGAGCACCAACCTTCATGGCAGCATAACCAGGGATTTTTTTTAATTAAAAGAGGCAGACTGCAAACATTTTCTTGTAATTGCATCACCATGTAAATTAGATTTTAGCGATTAATTTAACATGTACTTTAATAATATTCAGTAGAATAACTAACAGGTACCTTCCCTGGCTATATAAGGTAAATAAAAAAGCAAGCAATAAAACTGGCTATAATGAATGTGGTAAACACAAACACTCTCAAAATCTCGATGCATATTTAAAAGCAATGCATATGACCTTCACCAAACTATCACGACAGGTGAATCTTTCAGGTGCATGTGTGACAGTGACAGTGATTAATTCACCGCCAGTGAATGTTTACATGTGAAGCTCTTATTTATACATCACAAAACAGTTTACATACTACAGCATAAAACAAATGCATTTGTGCCGATATAATTGTACATTTACAGGAAATGCCATGATCCTAGATGATGAAAACTTCATAAACCAATAATATTTTTTAATAAGTCAAGTTTTTTGGACAGTAGAAGTGGGTATAAAAATGAGATGGTCAGATTGTGACCTATAGAACTGAACATAGACATGCTGCTGATATTGCCCAAGGAAGCATGTTTTTGTGGCCAGGTGAGAAGGGGGAGATCAGAGCTAGCTTCCTTTGCTGGGTTCTCACAACAACTGACTGCTATGTCTGTGAAGGTTCTTGTTTATCGAGGTCATCCTATAGCTAATATTAGTTGGTCTCATTTAACCAGACTTGTTCTGTAATGTTGAAGACAGGGGCGGACTGACAACTCATGGGGCCCCCGGGCAATAGGGGATCATGGGGCCCCTGTGTCCTTGCCCACACTCAAAGCACACCCAAAAAGCCTATAAAAAAGAAGCCAGGGGCATTTCATGGGGCCCCCTACTGACCCCGGGCAGTGCCCGAGTGCTTGAAGGGTCAGTCCGCCCCTGGTTGAAGATGATTTGTAGATTGTCCCCTGTCAGGAACATACCCCAGAATTTATATCTACACCTTGCACAAATAACATCTACACATTCTATGGTGATTGGATTAAGGCTGGCCATAGACGAGTCATTTTTTTCATTCAACCAGCAGGTTGAACGAAAGAAAATGAGTTGATTCCTTCATCCGCGCACTCAATGTGAATGGGGGGAATCCATCCCCTGGAGTTATTGTATTCTGACAGCGGGGAAAAATTTCCCAACAGGTTGTATACAAGTCAATTGATAGGTCGACTTGTGTACAACCAGCTGCATGTACATGGATCGAAATTTGGCCGGTCCCTGCTGAACTGGCCGAATTTTGATCCAAGTATGGCTGACTTACAATGTGGCTGTGAATGCTGGTGGTTCCACAACTTTCGTACCTCCCATCCTGTTCTTGGACAGTCAGCATCTACTCATTCCACGGTGATTGAATTAAGGTGTCTTAAGTTATGGATACAAATTTTGGAATATCTTCCTGATATTTGAAAATGAAGAAGTGTATTGGTTAAGATAAAAACATATTTAGCATTACAGAACAAGCAGAGTGAAATGTGACTTACTACTATTACCTATAGTTGATTGCTATTGTCCACAGTTGGCCAGGAATTTCCATTGGTGTCCTCAGCCCCAAACAGCTTATTTTCTTGGTGGCATGCACTAAACTTATAATTCTGACCATATATTATTCTATCATTCTAAAATGCAAAAGCAGTAATGCAAAAAATACCTTCTCACATTTTCACATTTATCTACCCTTGACGAGCAATTAGTCTAGGATCACAACTGTTTTCCACCGCATTTTGCAGAAACGCACTACAGTCCATTTAACATGATTTCCTATGGGACACATTCACATCTCCGTGTTTTTTACCCGGTGCGTTTTTGGAAAGGGTTAGGGACTTCTTTAAACGCAAAATATTGTGTTTTTGGTACTATAGACTTCAATGGAGATGTTGCAGAAAAGAATGTAGTTAATTTTTTATGCGTTTTGCATTTTAATCTGCCTAGCAACACGAAAAAATGCATCAAAAAGCGGCAAAAACGCATCAAAAACACAAAACGTACCACAAAAAGCACTGCAGAAATAGATCAAAAGCAAACTGCATAGGTGTGAACCTAGCCTAAAGCAAAATATGTGAATGTTGTTCATGGAATTATTTTAAAAAATATAGGTAATATTAAAAAGTATGCAGAACATTTTTTTTATTTAGTTTTGACATAAATAAGGAAGGATTAGAGCTCTGTTGGATTTCACTGCTATCCAGGGCTCTGCCGGAGAGATTTCCCCCCACTTATCCCAGTGACAAAAGTTTCACCAGACAGGAAGTTAGGGAAATTTCTGCCTGGAATAGAAAGTTGCCTGAATATATACTTTCATTTTCTACAAATGTGTCCATTTTCCTATATTCTAACATATTGCTCATTTTTATATTTCACCTATCTACTGCACTATAGACTAAAAAAATTAAAAAGAATTTTTGCAAATACCTTGCATGCCTATTATTATACAGGATTTATGTAGCGCCAACAGTTTGCTCAGCGCTTTACAATATAATGGAAGACAATACAGCAACAATACAATTCAATACAAGAGGGATAGGAGGGCCTGATCCTTGGAGCTTACCCTCCTTATGAAGTCTCTAACAATGTAACGATAATTGATGAGGAGCGAAGGCTAGCAAGGTGCTGGTTTCGGCTCTTACCTCTTACACGGTGTCTTCTCTTGGGTCGGTGGTGGTGGAGGTGCCTTGGGTGACGATGGGAAGTCAACAAGTCATGTCCTTCAGGCTTCAAGGATTGACCACAATGGCAGTAGTTCACCTGCGTACCCCATCCTAGCGGCAGGAAGACACAGCTTACAAAGAAAACCATCAAAATCATTGACGTTCAATGTTGACTTGCACCCAGGTAAAAAAAAAAAAAATTCCAAAACACAAGGTTCAATTAATAAAGTGCCAAAGAACGCCGTCTTGCAGATAAAATTGGAGTTTGTGCTTTCTATTCCCTTCCATCTAGTTTTGCCAAATTATTTAGAATGTGTTATTAAGGATGTTTTCAACAGCTTTTGTGCGATTTTTTTCACTCTCTTCTTCCTCCTCCTTTTTTTTTCTTTATGAAGTTTCGGAACAATGGGGCAGAAAAGCATGCAGACCCCATGCTGGGAGAGGGTCTGAGAAGTTTAGACAAGACTTCTCTCTCTCTCTTTCCAGCATCCCTGTCATCTGAAAGCACTTGGGTGGGGGCTTTGACAGTATTTTGTACCCTCGCTGACACTAAGTAAATAGAGAAGTAATTTGGGTTTTTATTTCCTTCTGAATCACCACTGGCGCCCATCACTTTCTCCATTTTTTCCCTCTCTTATGTCCGAAATTTATTTTTACATTTTGGCAAAGTCCTGTGAAAATGTCATTTTCGAAATTCCTCGGCAAGATTGACTACTCAGTTGAATAGCAGTGCGGCTTTGCTGACGACCGTTTCCAAAACTGAATTGATTGCCCTTTGATCGCATTTAAAGCATCTAAGGAGGCTTTGTCAGACTGGCGGAGAAATGTGAATTTTGAAGGGGGCTTAAGACATTTCCATTTGTCAAGGAAGGACAATGCCCTCTATATGTTTGCTATCACATTTACCAATAGAGGTTACAATTATTTTGAGGGGTCACCAGTGTTGGAAAACATTCATCGATGGTGGTAGGCCTTAGCATTGCCACCTCTTGTTTCCAACATGCTGAGGGCAATTCTTTCTCTCCCGGTGAGGTACAAACATAATTAGCTGTAAGAAATTTGTACCACTCTGGTGTATGGGCCATTAATCATCCTTAATAGTGGAGCTCCCTAAAAAGCTGTCAAAAGACCATACGAGAAGTGATAGAGGGACCATTAAGGATGGGAATTGATGGACTGCTTGAAAGTGACTGGTGCTTTGTAACACTGTCAGGACAGCAGAAAAAGTTCTACAATGGAAATACCAAACAGCCGCCTAAAGTCCTGTAAGTGCATAATTAGAATGGACAAAGTGTAGGTATAATATTAAATAGACAAAATATATACAGAGTGTATCATACTAGTTCTAGCACAGGCAGAAAAAGGGCAGCCCTGATGGTGGGTGGCATAATGGTTCCAAAATTTACATAAAAGTTGCATGGTCAATGTTGGGGTAGAGACAATTCCTTTGGTCCTAGAAAAGACTTAAATAAGACATTGGCCTTCTGTTGACCCAACTTTTAGAAGGTGCTTCATATTCTTTGCTTTTACTGTCAAGGACTGGTCACTGTCTTGTCATGGCACAGGGTTATGGTAGCCATTTCCTGCTGGCTGTACCGTGTGCATATATGCAACTGTTGGGTGGATGTGCTTTAATGTAGAGCAGCCACATACAGTTGTGTTCAAAATAATAGCAGTGTGTTGAAAAAAGTTAATAAAGATAAAAATCCTTCTAATAGCTTTTATTTCCATACACACAAATGCATTGGGAACACTACACATTCACTACACAAACATGAAGAAAAATATATCATATTTGTGTTGTTCCTCTAAAAAAATTGAAGAAAAGTGAATATTAGACGGTTCAAAAAAATAGCAGTGTTTGTATTCTTCTTTACAAACTCAAACATTCACTATATAAACTGAAAAATGTTTGAAGATTTTGCTTTCCTTTGAATGACTTAATGAATATTTGGTTGTAGTCGCACTGTTTCTGAGAACTGCTGTACATCTGTGTTGCATGGAGTCAACCAACTTCTGGCCCCTGTGATCAGGTATTCCAGCCCAGGATGATTGGACTACATTCCACAGTTCTCCTCTATTTCTTGGTTTTGCCTCAGAAACTGCATTTTGGATGTCACCCCACAAGTATTCTATTGGATTAAGATCCGGGGATTGGGCTGGCCACTCCATAACGTCAATCTTGTTGGTCTGGAACCAAGATGTTGCAAGCTTACTGGTGTGTTTGGGGTCGTTGTCTTGTTGGAACACCCATTTCAAGGGCATTTCCTCTTCAGCATAAGGCAGCATGACCTCTTCAAGTATTCGGATGTATTCAAACTGATCCATGATCCCTGGTATGCGATAAATAGGCCCAACACCGTAGTATGAGAAACATCCCCATATCATGATGCTTGCACCACCATGCTTCACTGTCTTCACAGTGTACTGTGGCTTGAATTCAGTGTTTGGGGGTAGTCTGACAAACTGTCTCCGGCCACTAGACCCAAAAAGAACAATCTTACTTTCATCAGTCCACAAAATGTTGCGCCATTTCTCTTTAGGCCAGTCAATGTGCTCTTTGGCAAATTGTAACCTCTTCAGCACGTCTTTTTTTCAACAGTGGAACTTTGCGGGGGCTTCTTGCAGATAGCTTGGCTTCACATAGGCGTCTTCTAATTGTAACAGTCCCCACAGGGAACTTTACACCTTCTTTCATCTTCCTGGGGCTGATTGTTGGCTGAGTCCTTGCCATTTTGGCTATTCTTCTATCCATTGGAATGGTAGTTTTTCGCTTTCTTCCATGTCTTTCAGGTTTTGGTTGCCATTTTAAAGCATTTGCGATCATTTTAGCTGAGCAGCCTATCATTTTCTGCACTTCTTTATATGTTTTCCCCTCTCCAATCAACTTTTTAATCAAGGTACACTGTTGTTCTGAACAATGTCTGGAACGACCCATTTTCCTCAGAATTTAAGAGAGAAATGCACTGTAACCAGCATGTACAACATTTGCTGCCTTCCTTCCTTAAATAAGGGCAATAATTGCCACCTGTTTTTCAAAGAATGAATGACCTCACTAATAGAACTCCACACTGCTATTATTTTGAACATGCCCCTTTCAATTAGTGATTCAATTACACAGAATCAGCAGCATGCATGTCATGACTGTTGGGTCTGTTGGATTTCTATTACTCTACTACACCTGCTAGTAAATTATTTGCCATGTAGAAATATCATTTCTACCAAAAACAATGATTGATCCGGTTAGTGATGTCTGACTGCTATTATTTTGAACACAACTGTATGTGTGTCCATGGGGAACGGCTTTTCTGTGCTGAGAGCGCACTCACTGCACTCTACCAGCACAGTAACAAAGATGTCACTGGCAGTTCCCAATGCATACTTGCGATTGGGAGCTTCTGATCATGCGACAGCCAATCACAGCACTCTACCTCCTTGGATTTTAGACCCTCCTAAAGGGATGTGGACAGAGGCGGCAAGGGGTTAAAGTGTATGTAAACCCTAACAATAAACGTCTTGTATTTGCTCCTTTTTAGTCTGTTAACCTCCCTGGCGGTATGATTATTTCAGATTTTTGGTGCTGAAAGCGGTACATTTTTTTGCATGGAAATATGTAGTTTTTTTATTGTAGGTCTGTAATTTTTAGGAATAACTCACTGAAATCTGTCCGAACAAGAGTCTATTAAACATCCCGGGTATGATAAAATTTGAAACACGAAATCATAAATTATAATTTAATAAATAATCATAAAAAATAATAATACAATAATAATACATTTAATTCAATAATATAATCAAACCGAAAACACTGAAATTTGAAATATAGCGCCAAGTTCGCACATCGCTGAGCAAAGTCGCAAAATCGTTTTCAGTGTCTGATGACGAATTTCCCCACGAATCATTATCACTCAATTCTGCAAGTGGTTCTAATTTACTATCGCTGTTCTCTAGCCGGTCTAAACCCACTTTTGACCTAAAGGGACATTTCTCAGTTTCCAGGCAGAAAGAACAGACAAAATGCAGGCAGGGCGCCAGACAAAGCAGTAGGGACAATATGTATGTGAAATGGGTTGAAACAAGAATGTTTTACTATGAAAAATGTGTTTTGAAAAAAGTCATTTTTTAAAATTTTTAAATTTCCCGCCGCCGCCCGTACGTCCCGACGTCACAGGGACCGGAACACAGAAGCCGGATGCCGGCATCGGCCGGTGGAGATGGCCGGGGACGCTGCAGGGGACACATCGCGGGAGCGAAGGACAAGGTAAGTGCTGCAGGGATTCCCTATGCAGCGCCGCATGGTAAGCCCGAGTGTAGCTCGGGGTTACCGCTTTTTGCACTGACATTTTACCCCGAGCTACACTCGGGAATACCGCTAGGGAGGTTAAATATGCCATTGAAAGCAATGTGTTTTATCTTTTTGCTGAAAATAACTTGTTGATCCTGCTAGAAAACCAGTGAGTTGACCTTCTTCGCTCTCTGCCTCTGCTGCACTTTTACCAGTTTCACTCTCCCAGCTCTGAGGACTACAGAAGAGCTCCCACTATGGTATGATGATGAGAAGAGAGGAAGGTCTTCTCTAGTCTTATGTCAAACAACAAAAAAGAAAAATTCCCAGCTCAACTTGCCAACCAGCCTGCAAACAAACTGAATTTACCTGTCTAACCGAATGCGTTAAAAATGGGTTTAGTAAGCACTCATTACATTACATACACACTAAAGTGGGCATGTGCATGCGGCTATGGGTTCAGTCTGTCTTATCAGGTGGACATTTGAACAAGAGGAGGATCAGAGAAGACAGGATCAAACATCCTTTTTACACAATGCAGAGGATTAACCCCTTAGGTTCCACAGTGAGTATAACAAGCATGCTTTACTGCATATACAGACTGATTTTACTGTTGTGGGTTTAGTAACACTTTAACATGTCATGCAATTCCAAGCGGTCTGGAATGCATCCAAAATCGCATCAGTGTAAACCAGAGCTAATGCAGCCATCACATCTATGGGCTGGTAATCCGGCAAAAAACCAATGTGAACAGGAAATTCACAAGAAAAAAGCAGTTACATAAAGTACATTGCGACACTCTTGTAATCAAAAATATGCTTTTATTAGCAAAACAGCAATGTGAAACATTGAGTAAAGACTGCTGATGGCCATCACATAATCCGGGATGCATTGTTAGGCCTCATGCAGACTGGGCAGAAAAAAATGCCACTTTTTTAGGTGTTTAGCATTTATTTTTTCAGCCTCTGAACACACAGGTTTTGAGGCATTTTAGAAGGGTAGTGTTTACAGGCTGAAAAAAAAAATTGTTACTAGCGCATTCAGGAGAGGAGTGGATGGGCAGAAAAAAAAAAACATGCATAAGTGCTTGTTAATTCTACGTGCGTTTAGGTGCCTTTGCTTGTCAATGCAATCTAATGGTCAGAATAAATTGATATTCTGGCCAAGAGAATATCAATAGCGCCAAATGCACAAAGACGCATCAACGCAAATGCAAAATACGGCTTTTTCTGCTTTTACTGAGAAAGCGCTCAAGTGTGCATGAGGCCTAACTGTGCACAAATGAAGCAGAAGCTGATCCTATATGCACCCAGAATATGGGGAGAAGGCCTAGAGGGGGTACTGCTGAGATCAGGAATTGACAGGAACATACAGAGCCTTGCTCCATCCTGAAGAGTCTGCCAGCGGAATGTGAGTGCTTCTGTCAGTTGATCCATTAAAGGGCGGCTTCCCAGACATGAAGGATGCATATACGTTTTATTTGCGCTCACTCCACTATAGAATCTTCTGGATTAACCACTTCCCGACTGGCTGTTGTATATAAACGGCCGGATGGTGGCACTGCAGGGTCGGGTGGCCGTATATAAACGGCCTCCCCGCCCCCCGCTTGTGCGCACTCCCCGGGAGCGCGCAGCACCGCGATCCGGTGCCCGCTGTGTACTCCGGACACAGTGAAACACCGACCGTCAGACGGGACCTCTGTACGAGGTCCCGATCATGTGATCACTGATTGGCCAATCAGTGATCACATGCAAAGTAGTAAGCAAGATGTCACTTCTGACATCATTGCTTACTACGTGTGAATGATCACAGAGGTCACATGGTACAAGGCTATTCACAACAGCCTTGTACCATGTGACAAGCTGTGACCAATCACAGCTCACTCAGTAGTTCTCACTGGCTGCAAGAATGCAGCCAGAGAGAAGGTGAAATGATTGCTTTTACATCCTATATGGGTGTAAAAGCAATCAGTGTAAAAAAAAAAAAAATAAATCTTTATCACCCCCCAAAAGTGCTAGGGGGGCTAGAGTGACAGCATGTAAAAAAAAAATAAAATAAAATAAAAAATAATAATAAAAAAAATAAAAATGTAAAAACAAATGTTTAAAAATTATAATTTTTGGTTATAAACTAATTTGGCGTATTTTTTTTTTCCTAAAAAGATAACGGAATAAATTTTGGCCAAGATTTATAATGTAATATTATTTATTTGCAACACTTTTTTTCAAAATTTTTGGACATTTTCATTTACATAGCAAAAAAAATAAAAATCCCAGTGGTGAATAAATACCACCAAAATAAAGTTTTATCTGTCTCACAAATATGGTAAAAAAATTCATATGGGTACAGTGTTTCATTACCGCACAATTGTCATTCAAAGTGTAATAGCACTGAAAGCTGAAAATTGCCCTGGACAGGAAGGGGGTGAAAGTGTCCGGACTGGAAGTGATTAAAGCAAACAGGATATATAACTAGGATATCATGCAATATTTCTTTTTTTGGTGCTCAAGGTGCAAAAGACACACAGTATATTTTAGCTATTATTTTGATTATTTTCAAACAATATATATAAAAAAAAATAATAAATCAAATCAGTCAGGAACACATCCCTGTATCAAGGCTAAGAGCTCTCGAAAAGAGTGCCAAGGCAGGGCGCTGAGATGTTTTCAGGAAGCTATGTACAGCACCCTTTCTGTCCCTCCCACCAGTCATGAAATGCCTGCATTGCATAGAGAAGCACAGAGACCCAGTGATGACATCAATGAGTGTACAATAATTAATGTAATAAAAACTGAAAGGTTTTATTTAAAATTAAATTAGAATTCTGATGAGGGTTGGGCGGAAGGCAAATCATAAAAAGATTAACAGTCAGCTTTACCCCAGGTTCACACCTAAGCGTTTTCCGCAGCGTTTTGCAGAAATGCAGTACAGTCCATTTAACATGATTTTCTATGGGACAGGTTCACATTTCCGCGTTTTCACCCTATGCGTTTTTTGGAAAGGGACTTTTTTTGCATTTTTGGTTCTATAGACTTCAGTGGAAACACTGCAGAAAACCATGTAGTGTGTTTTTGCTGCATTTTAAATCTGCCTAGCAACAATAATTTTTTTTTAAATGCAAAACGCATCAAGAACGCAGGTGCAAAAACGCAATGCAGAAATGGCTCAAACGCAAACTGCAGAGGTGTGAACCTAGCCTTAAGTGGAATTTTTTTTAATCCATAGCAAGCATTTAAAGATGAAAGTTCCTCTGTAGAGTTGAATTGCAGCCAAGATATGGATAGCGTTTATGACTATTTCTGATAGTTATGGGCGGAGTTTATTGCTGTCTATTTGAAAGATTTCTTTACACTTCCTGTGAGGTCCGTGGGGTAGGATGTGAGCAGATTATACTGAAAGTTTTTTTTTTCTTAGGTGGGGAAGATTTAGTGACTTTTTATTTTTTTTCTTGTGATGTAGGAACCTTATGGAGATGCGTTATACCGCAATGGGTGCTTTACGGTCCTACAAGCTGCTCACCAGCAAATGTTGGGTCTTGCTAGACCCTCAGAGGAGTTTATTGAAGTTTCGAAGGATGGGAGTGCCACGCCAGCTTGTATAGACCATTTAAAAGATTTTTATTTCATAGCAGCTGTTTCAAAATCAAATTCTTTCAGAAGTCCTATACGAGTTGGTGTGGAGCTCCCATCCTTTCAAAACGTCAGTTTTTTATTACTGTCTTTGTTCCTTTGTGGCTATTGCCCCTGCAGGGACAAGAATGACAATACAAAGGGCAGGTGTTCTAGCCTTTCCCATTCTAACTACAAAAATTTGTGCTGGAGTTCCACTTTAACTAAACAACATGAACATTGTGTTGTGACAGTTGTATGACACGTAGGCTTCACATGCAAAGTGTCAAAGAAATTTGGCTGAAGAGCAGAGCTCCCTCAGCCAAACATGTGTCACCATCTCCAATGATTGCAGGGCAGCTCTCCAGTCTCCCACATGAGATTCCCGTTCTCTGCACCTTCCGTAATCGCCTTGATATTCTGGTCACACGTGCAAATAAGAGAGGCTCCTCTGTTTCATGCCACAGTGACAATGCTCCCTTTCAGAAAATGGCTTCAGATAGCCGTGTTGGCAAACATGGAACTCAGAATGAGGCTGGAGATGTCTTTGTAGGACTTCATCCTCAGAGCAAATAGATTGTTGTCTCTGGCCTTTATCTGAAGACTTGTTATTCAGGACCTCAACAACGATGATGTTTGTTTAGATGTCCAATCAATAGATCAACAGTTTTGTGTTCTCTAATGAAGTAGACTAGAGTAGGGAAATCATGGAAATCAGATTTCAGTAGTTGGGCTGAAATCCATATAGTGTGTGACCAGCAATCAATGTGGAGGTGCTTGAAATGACAAGATGTACTGGCCTACTCCACAGGCTACCTGCATATATGTTCTGTTCTTGTGGAATTCTTTTACCCAAACTCCGTAACTTGGTTGCAAATAACAACTAGAAGGTCAAGTCAGGCTCTCTGGGAGCCCACCCCAGCTAACCCTGGAGAAGGGAGTGCTGCACTCCAGGAACATTATGCCTTTTGTATAGTCTTGTTTTTCATAATCACTTAGGACCTTTTAACCTCAATTGTTGCCCCATAGTCTTGGAAGCCATCCAGCATCCCAATAGGCAAAGGGGTTGATTTACAAACACTGGAGAGTGCTAAATGTGGTGAAGATGTG
This sequence comes from Staurois parvus, assembly GCF_062004578.1. Classification (NCBI taxonomy): domain Eukaryota; kingdom Metazoa; phylum Chordata; class Amphibia; order Anura; family Ranidae; genus Staurois; species Staurois parvus. The sequence continues at coordinate 4,273,701 of NW_028318467.1, read as the reverse complement.
CATGGTAGCCAATCAGCTTTTAACTTCAGTTTGTTCAATTACTCTTTGACAAAAAACTGGAAGCTGATTGGTTTCTTTGCAGAGTTGTGCCAGATTTTGCACACTCCAGTTTTAGTAAATCAACCCCAAAGTGTTCATTTTACTTGGCCTTTCAATTACTTTCACCAGTTCTTCCCACTGAGAGGTTGCTTCCAAAACAAGCTAATCTTTCGATATTTGTCCTGTGTATTGGAAGCTTCTATTATGGTCATCCATGGATAAGATGAATACAAATGAGAATCTTGTCATTCAAGATATTGACAGGAAAGAATAATCTGATATGGTATTCATCCTATTGTCTAGCTCATTTTTCTATTTCATCTATGAGTCTAAAGTTTATTTTTAATATTTTAGAAAAAGGCCACGTTTTTCTAAAATGAACCTGTACGATGTGTTAGTCTGTTGGTAACATTGTTCCTTGAGTGGATATATTTGTTTTTTTAAGGATACCATGCGCTTCTGTGTACATTATATTTCTGAATACATGCACAAAGCATCTGATAAATTTCCAGTCACATAACATTATTTAATTGATAACTAATTATGTTTTTGTATCTGAAAACTGTATGTAGGCAAGCACAGTCTATTTTCTCCACTGCAGGTGGTCCTCAACCTCAGCGGCATTGCAAAGTGAAAGGAAGTCAAAGAGGAACATACTCCTCTATGGTTTACTGGTCACTGGGGAAGCAATTCGATTGGATACTGATGACCTATGTGATTCTGGTTGCCATCTTGGGTCAAGCAGAGTCTATTTAAGACCCTGGTTCCTGCTTGGCGTGCATTTTGTGAGTGGGGGGCATAGGGACAGGTCACCCTTCCATCAGGGAAAATGAATAGCGGTAGAGAAAGGTTCCAGATGAGTGGGGGCATGGTTAGGGACACACCATCCTTCCTGAAATCCTCCCTCTTTGGGGCAGACCAGCCAGGCCAGATTCTGCCCTCTGACATAGACGCTGTGGGCGCATTCAGGACCTTCTCTGTACTTCATTGCTAAGACATACTGTCAGTGTTCCCGGTTGGGTGCCTTCATATTTGTAAATGGACTTTGACGTTAATACAAGTTCTGTTCCTGCAACTGGACTTTGTGTATTTACTGCTGCGGCACCAGGCTGCACCTCCCCACATGTATAATATATAATGTGTTCTGTAAAGCAGGCACTTCCAAACGTTTCAGTACAAAGGCCACATGCTAAATTTTACAAATATTTTGGGGCAAAAAATAAATCAGTCTTATAAATAAATTATTAATAAACAAATAAATACATTTTACTTGGATCTTTTTTGGAATTAGCATCATCGCCCCCCCTCCTTACATCCACGTCCCTATTAGAGCATCAACAGTGGTCTCCCCTTACCTTGTAGCCAGTATAGACTGGAGCAGGAATGGACAAAGGAAGGTCTGTCCTAGTGCTGGGGCAAGCATGTCATCAGTTGCTAGGATGTTGGGCGTCCTAGCAGCCAACTGTCTTGGAAGACAGGGGTAACCTCACCACAGCAGGGGCTGAATGCAATCCTGTACTGGGCTATTTTTGGCCCCTGGTCCATAGTTTGGAGACTCCTACTTTAGTGTGATATGTAACATATAAGTGATTGTAACCCCTCACCTTGTAAAACAACCCATTCATCATAAAAGAGAAATGAAAGGCAAAACATTTGTGTATAGATATAAAAAACATTACAAATACCTTTTTTTTCCCCCCTTTTTTATACGTGATCACATTACCTCTGTTCTCAGCTGCATAAGACCTGGGGGAAGAGAAACAGCAGTACACTGATCTTTCCAGTGGATGGCCATGACGGGGGGGAATGTCAGTACAAGTCTGATCATCAGAGGAGAGCGGGCTGAGTTCTAAGCACAACTAGAGAACTGACCACGCTGTGCTCTCCTGCTTAGTGTGGTCAGTTTTTAACAGGAAAGCAGACGGAGTGGCAGAAACACCAGAAATTTCACACAAAGGAAGCAATACAAAAAGAACAGGATACTTTTTATAGAAATACATGGTACAGCAGGCACCTATCAGGAATATGAAATGTTGGGTTTACATATTCTTTAAATAAAAAGTTAATTTTTTAGAACATTTTTGGCCTGTGCAACATTGACCTTTATTTAACACTTTAATCTCTCTTTATTAGTACCAAAACAATTATTTCCAGAAGGATCCATGGGAATGTCTTTTCTATAGAGTTGTCGGTAAAACAATATAAAACAGTTTATTATATCATCTGATTAGTGCGGAAAATTCCTAAGTTTTGGAAGGCCCAGGATCCACCAACAATGAAGAATTGAATAGACAGAGTATATGAGAATATGTTAGTAGGATGGAGGAACTTTGTTACATGGAGAAAGATGAAATGGAAAAGTTTAAAAAGATTTGGGGTAAATGGTATGAGTTTAGAACTTCAGAAAAATACTTAAAAATGAAAGGTCCCCCAATAGTAGTACCAGAGAATTTAATGGTTAAAGAGATCTATATATATGACTAGATGAATAGGAGGGGAAAGAGAGGATAAGATGAGATTGGACAGGGGTGTGTTGGGTATGGGGATAAAGTTTATATGTACAATGTAAAAAGATTTATGATGGTTTTGTAAGGTATTTTTTTCTTCAAAGAAAATTTAATAAAAGATATAATGGAAAAAGAAAAAAAAAACCAAAACAATCATTTCACCCGATAAAAATATGACACATGGCTTGCAATTATCTTCTGGTGTATTGAAAGGTTTTTTCTTTGCTTTTGAGCAAATTTTAATACTTTTTTTTGAGTCACATGGGTCTTTTACGAGCTGTGGCAAGCAGAAAGACTATGCTAGCTAAAGAACTACTACTAGGTTACGTGGAAGATATGGTCAAAAAACAGTAATAGATGAGTCAGGGAAAACTGCTGTAATATGCTATAAAAAGGAAGTATGAATTGTGAGTTATGACCGAACTGTATAACATGAGACAATTGTATAAGTATCATTACTGCCCCACAATTAGGTAAGAGATGGGAATTCAGCTATTTAAAGTTCAGTAGCTTGGAGATTGGATTTTCTAACCGCTATCTAAACAAAAAAAGAAAATGCACCAAAGATCGACTTCTCAAAAAATGTACATATAAATACATACTACGTATTTATGAAGGTGATGTCATATTCTTAGAAGGAAGGAAGTAATTTTGAACCATTTCTGAAGCATTTATATGCCGCTCTATAATATGCATTAGTTTGGAGCTTTCCTGCTCCCCTTTGAACTCTCCGTCCCTAATCTGTAGGCACCTGTGAAACATTCGCCATGGGGGCCACCCATGGCACACTCCAGCCCGGCAGGCAGGTAGTTGCGGCGCTGTACAGATCAGCATGAGTCTTTAGCACTTAGCTTGACCCTTAAATTGGACCCTAATCATCCCTACAGGAATGCTCAGCTTTTCTGTTCCTCCCCTGTGGAGAGGCCATTTCTCTTAGCCCCGGGCCTTTGTCACAATCCTTTGCCATTTGACGGCTTCCAAGGCTAAAAAGTGTAGAACTGAACACATCAAGGCACTTGGAGAAATTGCTAAATTCATCCTCACGGCAGGTGAGCCATTTTCGGGTGGCTCTTTTTTATCTTTCGCATTGGGCATAGGCCCACACACAATTTCCATAGCAACGGCAATGGCGAGGTCCGGCCTTTCTATTCTATCCTCTCTCCCTGCCTGGAGCCAAACCTGCTGCCTATGAAAGGGAAATATGAAGTGCAAAGAGCCCTTTCACAGTCAGTTAAAACGAAAAGTACAACTTTCTCTTGGGGCCGGACATGTCACGGGAGTGGAAAAGGTGCTGAAAGTGGAATTTTGTTAAGCGCAGACAAAAAAGGGGAAAGGGGAATTTGAAAGAGCCGAAGCCGAGGTCTTCTTCTGCTTGAGTGATGCTGAATGCCCAAAGCTCTGGCTGCAAGGAAGGGGGATTTCTTTGTCACTTCTTCCCAGCTGGAACGTGACAAAGGGGGTGCCATACACAATCTCCAATGACATAGTGAATCGGGAGGGCATTGTTCCCAGTATTTTCCCACTCCAAGACGGGTGAGGGTGGGGGCGCAGTAAGCAGATCAAGGTGCTGATTAGCCCCCGTTGGCTTTGCATACATTTTCCAAATCGTCCCCCAGAGCTGACAACCAAAACAAGGTCACCTACAAAAAAAGAAAACCACCAAAAAAATCCGCTTTTCCTGTTTTGTGGGATGGTAAATGCCAAATATGAGTGAGTATGTAAAAGCATTTTTATGGAGTTTAGTAAAATACAGGAATTTTGTAGAACTGTGGTTCACACCATCTAGGCCCATAAATTTGTTGGTGTATATAGACCTACTTTATGGGATGTCATAGGGGAACCTTAACAGCACATAAACATATAAAAAAGCATAAAACAGTAAAAAAAATAGGCTAGAGACCATTCTTTGGATAAATCAAGGCCACAATATTTATTACAGGGTTACCTGATTTGAACCAACAGACAATATTAAAATACATAACAAGCCCAGCTATAGAAGCACTGACACAGATTAATAAATAATCATACTAACCTAGGTCCATTCGGCTTTAAGAAAAATGACCATCCCCACTGTCTACACCAGCAAATGGGGGGTGGGGGTGGGGGGGGGGACTTCAGATGGATTATACTGGATGGACCAATGACAACTGGACTTTTTAATGGCAGGGACAGAGATCCTGATGCCCCCAGTGGTCCAGCATGGGATACCCAATGAAAAGATTGAAGCTCAGGCTCCATACATGAGACCCAGGTGAGTTCCTGGCACTGAACTGGTACCTACTAGACAGCCAACTGATCATCACTTTGTTGGTACTCAGGTACCAACTGTGACACAAGATATAAGATTAAAACCCGAAACCATCCCATAAAACTATTACTAAAACCGCCCCGGAGGATATCCCATATGGCACCTCGCTATATACTGCGATGCCTTTCAGTCTATGCTTACTTATTGATGCTGCAGATCGACAGTTTATAATGGAACGTACAAGGATGTCCACGGAAAGACAATTTCAAGTTGATATAGAGGGTTTTATTTGCATTCCATGAAACATGGCTGACATTTCACACACGGAAGAAAAATATATTTGAAATATATTTTAAAAATATTCTTCCACAATATATTGACATATATTCGAAATGCTACAATTTTGGACATACTCAATATATTGCAATAAATATATATATCTATCCATTCAGTCATATCCGACCCTTGGCGATTGCATGGACCGTCACTCATAAGCGACTTTTTCCATGAATTCTCTTAGCAATTATTTTACAGGGTAGGTTGCCAGGTCTTTCCTCAACCCCTACCATGCAGGAGATCCCACATGGCCAGGGATGAAACTAGGACAATTTAGACAGGAGCCAATTAACCTACCAGCATGTCTTTAGAGTGTAGGAGGAAACCGGAGTACCCGGAGGAAACCCACACGAACACAGGGAGAACATGCAAACTCCATGCAGGATGTGCCATGGTTGGGAATTGAACCCATGACCCAAGAAGTGCTAACCACTAAGCCACTGTGCCACCCAAATATATATATATATATATATATATATATATAAAATATTTTTAAAAATACATTTCAAATATACCATATGTCTTTAAAAATACAAATTTACATTTTTGGAATGCATTTACAAATATAAAAATATTCGTTAAAATGGCTTTTTTTATATGTTAATAAAAAATCTGAAGAATATATTTAAAAAAATATATATTTGTATTTTTAAAGAAATACAGTATTTTTTAAATGTATTTTTAAAAATATTTTTCATATATTTTGTAATAAAAACGCATTTCAACATACAGTATAAATAAATATATATATATATACAGTTGCAAGAAAAAGTATGTGAACCCCTTGGGATTACGTGGAGTTTTGCATGAATTGGGCATAAAATGTGCTCTGAACGTCATCTAAGTCACAACAATAGAAGAACACTGTCTGCTAAACATAATACTACACAAACATTAGATGTTGCCATGGTTTAATTGCACATAACATGTAAACATTCACAGTGCAGGGAGGAAAAAGTATGTGAGGCCCTAGCTTAATGACTTCTCCCAGAGCTAATTGGAGCCAGGAGTGAGCCAACCTTGACTCCAATCAGTGTGATGATATTGGATGTGTTGCTGACAGCTGTCCTGCCCTTAAAAAACACACACCTGTTTTGGGTTTACTGGTTTCAAGAAGCACTGTCTGATGTGAACCATGCCTCGCAGAAAAGAGCTCTCAGAAGACCTACGATCAAGAATTGTTGACTTGCATGAAGCTGGAAAGGATTACAAAAGTATCTCCAAAAGCCTTGATGTTCATGTGTCCACGGTAAGACAGACTGTCTACAAATGGAGAAAGTTTAGCACTGTTGCTACTCTCCCTAGGCATGGTCGTCCTGTAAAAATGACTGCAAGAGCACAGCACAGAATGCTGCATGAGGTAAAGAAGAATCCCAGAGTGTCAGCTAAAGACCTACAGAAATCTCTGGCATATGCTAACATGTTTGTTGACACATCTACAATAAGGAAAACATTAAACAAGAATGGAGTACATGGGAGGAAACCAAGGAGGAAGCCATTGCTGTCCAAAAAGAATATTGCAGCACGTTTGAAGTTTGCAAAAGAGCACCTGGATGTTCCACAGCACTACTGGCAAAATATACTGTGGACAGATGAAACCACGATTGAGTTGTTTGGGAAGAACACACGACACTATGTGTGGAGAAAAAAAGGCACAGCACACCAACATCAAAACCTCATCCCCACTGTAAAACATGGCGGAGGGAGCATCATGGTTTGGGGCTGCTTTGCTGCCTCAGGGCCTGGACGGATTGTTGTCATTGATGGGAAAATGAATTCCAGACTTTATCAAGACATTTTGCAGAAAAACGTACGACCATCTGTCCGCCAACTGAAGCTCTGCAGAGGATGGGTGATGCAACAGGACAATGACCCAAAGCATACAAGTAATTCAACAAAACAGTGGCTGCAGCAGCACAGAATATGCCTTCTGGAGTGGCCCAGTCAGAGTCCTGACCTCAACCCGATTGAAATGCTGTGGCATGAACTTAAGAGAGCGATTCATACCAGACATCCCAAGAATATTGCTACACTGAAACAGTTTTGTGAAGAGGAGTGGTCCAAAATTACTCCAGATCGTTGTGCAGGTCTGATCTGCAACTACAGGAAACATTTGGTTGAGGTTATTGTTGCCAAAGGAGGGTCAACCAGTTATTAAGCCCAAAGGTTCACATACTTTTTCCTCCCTGCACTGTGAATGTTTACATGTTATGTGCAATTAAACCATGGCAACATCTAATGTTTGTGTAGTATTATGTTCAGCAGACTGTGTTCTTCTATTGTTGTGACTTAGATGACGTTCAGAGCACATTTTATGCCCAATTCATGCAAAACTCCACGTAATCCCAAGGGGTTCACATATTTTTTCTTGCAACTGTATATATATATATATATATATATATATATATTGAATATGGCCAAAATTGTAGCATTTCAAATATATGTCAATATATTTGGAGAGAATATTTTTAAAATATATTTCAAATATATTTTTCTTCCATATGGGTTTGGTCAGGGCAGAGTGTCTGTTTTGTCTTCAGCAGCCAGTTAGATTTTGTATGAGTAATGTATCTAGCACTGAATAAAGATAAAAAGATGACTGCCATGCCATGAACAGAACTGGTTTTCCTTTATACACGAATTAAGCATTTTATGACTGCCAGTAGTATATAAGTCATTATACAAACAATATGAAGTTATTGTTTTTATTCACTAAAGTTCAAACTCGTTGCCGTGTTTGTTTCAGGAAAGCCCCTCACTTACAGTGATGCTGATAAAATGCTTCATTGCCCCAGAACTAGCATATAGGCTGTCAGTAAAAAGTGTTACCCATCATGTCCCATAAAATAGATCTACACCAAATCAGTAAAATCTCATAACAGCTTTACCATGCTCATGTAATTTCAAAAGTTTTTTCAATCTATTAAAATCTGCAGACTAAGTAAAAATGCCTGGTGATGCTCCTTGGTCAGGCAATTTCTGGTATAAGGTGACAACGCTCTGTCTCTCTTCCCAAATTGTGCTCCTACATTGTCATCCTGTCCCAAGCTCCTCAGATGGGAACTACAAGCAGGGATGGTGCTACCGCTAGGCAAACAAGGTGGCTGCCTGGGGCGCAGCCATGGCCAGGGCCGCCGATAGACAGTACAGCCGGCCCTGCTGTAACATTAATTATATTTTCCCTGGGTCCCATCAGTTCACCAGAGGGGCCCAGGAGGTGTGAGGAACAGAGAGGGATTTTTTTTTATTTCAGGTGCAGGCAAAGGCACATAGTATGATCAGTGGTGTATTGAGCTCTTGTGCTGCCCTAGGCAACACTAAAATTGAGCACCCCCCCGACACCATTTGCCACTATAATTGGGAGCCCTTCACCACCGCAAGCACCGAAGACCCCTCCCAGTCCCTGCCACTCCTCACCAAACCCACAACCCCCCCTCGGGACCCTGCCGCCACTCTCTGCCAAACACGTCCCACCCACGGGGAGAGAGTGAGTCAAGCACTAACCTTAACCTCTCCGGAAAGCAGCTGGCCACCCCCAGAGCCAAGCCCAGTGTCTTCCTTCATTGTGAGGGAAGCTTACACCCTCCAGTAGCGTGCAGCCCCTCGAATTCCATGGCCGAGCCTTACACCAGGTCTCCATCCCTGCCACGTGTGTCTTTTCTTCCGGGGGGTGGCGTTCCCCCCAATAAGTAACTGCCCTAGGCCAATGCCTTTGCAGCTTAATGCAGTGGTTGGGGGACGGTAAAACTGTGGTTCAGCTGCACATTTTTAATAACCCTCAAACACAAGTGTTGCATTGAGTGTGTGTAAATCTGACAGTCAGGTGGAAATGATCCAATAGCTGTGCAGCCTCCAGATCATTTCCACACCTGCCATGTGCCCTGCCATGTGTACCTGGCTCTGCGCTTCCATCAGTGGACCAGGGACCTCTATGATGGGTGCCACCAGTAGCAGGAAGGGAAATCAGAGAACACCTGTTCACTGATCTCCCCTTCCTGTTAATGAACCGGAAGCTACATGTAAAACATCACTTCTGGGTCCTGGTGTCACTGACCTCAGACAGGATTAGATGATGTCAGCTGGAGACAAAGCTGTCTCCTGAAAACGTCAGCCATTCTGTGAAAAAGAGGTATCCAGCCAATGATGTGCTGCGCAAGCTCTGCTACACGCAACATGGGGGGGAATGGACATGCCAAATGTTAGCCTGATGGTATTGCTCCGTCACTGTTGTGTGAGTTAATGCCCCTTATGACTGGAAGCCACAGCACTACACTGGGTCCCACACTGGCTCTTCTCCTTCCAGTGACATTGTCCCAGCACTGACTACGAAGTCATTTTGAAGGAAATAGCATGAAACACTGATATTCCTCCACCAGTTCTTTACACACTTTACACTTACTCTTCAACCTGAAGGCATGGAGGGAAGCTGCTGTATGCTTCACAAGGCCTTTGCACACTTTTGGTCCTGGCCCAGTCAATAGGAGAGTTCTTCTATGCAACGTGCTTTAACTTAGGGTCCCTGCCGCTTAGACAGGTAGACCATACAGCCACCCCTCCGACGGAACCTCCACCACTGCCTCCTTTCCAAAACTGGCTTCTTTTCCTTCCTTTGCACTTGTCACCTTCCAATACCCATAAAGTTTACATAAAGGTTTACGCGTTGTTCTCCGTTCCCATACACTGTAGAATTTCACTCTCATTCCGTACTCCCAGTAAATCAGACTAAACAATTTACTTAGCCAGTAACGCCATTTGCTGAATGAATGGCATGGTTATATAACTTCTCTTTGTTTGGTTTCAGCAATCACATGGCAGTGCAAATTAAATAAGTCAACAGTGTTCCTCTTTAACCTCTAGCTTTTACCAGCTCCCCACCAAAGGTAATGTGACTCGTAATGGTCCCAATCATTGTCTCACCAAGGGGTAACCCCATTTTGGTGCAGCACTACATCTCTCTCCGTGCATGGCATCTCTCTGTCCCATGACCAATTTCTTACTCTCCAATTCTCCAAAGACCAATGATAAACCCAATCCCTTCCCACCTAAATATCCCAATTATGGGAACCTAAACAGGACAAATGGCAGATACACCACAGCAAGTGGTCATTTTAAATACAAGGCATAAATAATATATCTGCCTACAACCAACTACTACAAGTGCCTCTGGAATTACTTCTGAGGGGTCCATGGGGTACAAATTTTTCTTACAGTGAATCCATAATAACAGTTATGAGTTTTACCAGTTGATATTTCATATATATGAGTGCACAAGAACTCTTTTATAGAGTTATATAGTTCAATAAAGTTGGGGGACGCGACTCTTGATCAAAGGAAGTACCGTATTTTTCGCTCCATAAGACGCACCTGACCATAAGACGCACCTAGGTTTTAGAGGCAGAGAACAGGAAAAAAAAAATTCTGAACTAATGGACTGCAGACATAGTACAGGAGATGACCAGAGACTGCAGACACAGTACAGGAGATGACCAGAGACTGCAGACACAGTACAGGGGATGACCAGAGACTGCGGACACAGTACAGGAGATGACCAGAGACTGCAGACACAGTACAGGGATGACCAGAGACTGCAGACACAGTACAGGGATGACCAGAGACTGCAGACACAGTACAGGGATGACCAGAGACTGCAGACACAGTACAGGAGATGACCAGAGACTGCAGACACAGTACAGGGATGACCAGAGACTGCAGACACAGTACAGGGATGACCAGAGACTGCAGACAGTACAGGAGATGACCAGAGACTGCGGACATATTACAGGAGATGACCAGAGACTGCGGACAGTACAGGAGATGACCAGAGACTGCGGACATAGTACAGGAGATGACCAGAGACTGCGGACACAGTACAGGAGATGACCAGAGACTGCAGACACAGTACAGGGATGACCAGAGACTGCAGACACAGTACAGGGATGACCAGAGACTGCGGACAGTACAGGAGATGACCAGAGACTGCGGACATATTACAGGAGATGACCAGAGACTGCGGACAGCACAGGGATGACCAGAGACTGCGGACAGTACAGGAGATGACCAGAGACTGCGGACATATTACAGGAGATGACCAGAGACTGCGGACAGCACAGGGATGACCAGAGACTGCGGACAGCACAGGGATGACCAGAGACTGTGGATAGTACAGGAGATGACTGCTGACCTTTGGGGAGGGGGGGAGCGGGTACCTGAATTTGACAGGTACCCGCTCCCACTTCCGCGGAGTTGTTCTTTCATCTTACCTGTTCCTCTATCCAGCCGCGCGCTGTCTTCCCGGCTTCTGTAATGGCGCTCGGCATGACAGCCGGGTGTCCAGTGCGCATGAGCGAGAAGCACTTGCGCTTTGTGATTGGTCCGGCGGCTTCTGGGATCTGTCATGTGTCCCAGGTGCCGCCTTACCATTCACAAAAAGCACTGCTTCTTGCGCATGCGCACTTGGCACCCGGCTGTCATGCCCACACTACAGAAGCCGGGAAGACCGCGCCGCTGGATAGAGGAACGGGTAACATGAAAGAACAACTCCACGGAAGTGGGAGCGGGTATCTGTCAAATGCAGGTACCCGCTCCCCCCCCCTCCCCAAAGGTCAGCAGTCATCTCTATAAGGTCCCGCTGTAGAGCTGAGCGGCCGGCCCGGTATTCTGACACGGCGGCAGTGGAAATACCGGACCGGCCGCTCTAAATTCGCTCCATAAGACGCACTGACATTTTCCCCCCTTTTTTGGGGGGAAAAAAGTGCGTCTTATGGAGCGAAAAATACGGTAGATGAGGTGCTGAAGTGTATTATTAGCATGTTACTACGCTACCAAAATCTCTAAAAAGTACAGGAAAAAAGTATTTCCATTTACATATTTATTCCTAAATTCTGTATTTGCCTGGAGCATTGCTTTAATGAGCCCAGAATATGCACAGCTTGCACTATGACTTACAACACTTTAAATCATCACTCCGACTCTTTGCTATTATATTACAAATTCCCTCTCACGGGCTATTCAGGGGGCAGTTCTTAAAAGGCAAAAAAAAGACTTTGCTTCGGTTAAAAGGAATAGATTAAGTTGATGTATCTTGTTCACGCTTTACTCATTAAAATGTAGAAATCCGTTTCTTCACAAGGAAGGTGGAAGTTTATCACAGGAGCCATGCTGAGCTATAGAAGATGCCAATGACTACATCTAGCTCAAGGCATTGACATTTATGATGCTCTGTCAGGAAGGAGGGGGTGTAATGTGCAGGATTATTTCCTATACAATGTCTAAAGATGAGGAATCTTTGCACGCCTGTCACTCCTTATCACCAAAGATATTCCTATTTCCATTTTACTAAATCATGGCAATCATTTTTACAAACCAACCCTGACCTTGTGTGGCCAGTACAAATGCCAAGGAAAAATAGAAAGGACCTGTCTTGGAAGGGTAAGCAGCAAAACCTAATATATCACAGTGCTTGGGCAAACTTGGGCAATCACTAAATAGGTATGTAAAATATCGGACAACAAAAACAGGTAGGAAGGCTCTGCTCACAGGAGCTTACAATCTAAAAAAAGGGAGTAAATAAGACAAAGAAGTTTTTTCTTGTTATGCATCTCAAATATATAATAGAATATTCTCAGCTTTGTTGTATCAATGCCAAATGAATATGTAAAATGGAGTCACAAGAGCTCCCAAAAGATACAATTAAAATGATATAAAAAGAATATAACGGGTGTTGGTTCCTGTGGATCCATTTTATACGCATAAATGGTATTGATACAATAAAGCTGATTATTCTATTTTTTATGCATGCTTATTTGTCTAGATCTCAATTATGTATATTACCATACCTCCCAACTTTCTGAAGGACACAAAAGTATGTAGGCAACAGACTTGTCTCTGCCACGCTTCCAGTAATGTGGACCATGAGGATTAATACACAAGCAATTGGTTTAAACTAAAATGACTTTTTTTATTTTATTTATTTTTATTATTCATAAATGTAGGCCAAAAATGTATTCTACTAAATTTCTTTGGTAAAAAAGTCTACAAACTATGGTATATACAATATATATATATTTGAAATTAATTAACAATGATGTACTGATTTTCATAGACACACCAAGGTATTTAGTAAGAGCGATGGTGAGCTTTGTGAAGTTGATATTTTTTTTACACTTTTTTTTGGAAAATGAAGAAAATAAGGAAATTTTTATTTTATTTCACAAAGTTGATATTTTAACAAGTTATTTCTCGCATACCGCATGGAAATGCCTACATTTACATCCCGCAACATATATTTCTTCTTCTACTCTTTCCAAGTATGGGGATACCAAATGTGTGAGACGTTTTTGCTGTCTATATACATGGAGGGGCCCAAAATCCAATGAGCACCTTTAGACTTTCAAGGAGCATAAACAATGCATCTGATTTCCTGACTACCTATCACATTATATGAAGCCCTGAAGTGCCAAGACAGGAGAAACACACACAAAATGACCACATTTTTCAAAGTAGACCATCCATTCTATTTAATTAGAGGCATGGGGAATTTTCTGAAGACAAATTTTCAGAAAATGAAGAAAGAACAGGCAATTGTCTTTTTTCTTACATGCAGCTGTCAATTAATAAGATATTTGTCCCCTAAAGCATTGGAATAGTTAGAACTACACCCCAAATCACTGTCTACTGTTTCTCCTGAATATGGGGATACCACGTGTGTGAAACTTTTTTTCACAGCCTAGCCACATTGAGAGGCCCACAATCCAAAAAGCACCTACAAGCATGCAAGGGGAATAAATTACACATCTAATTCCCTTGCTACTTATCACATATTGGATGTCCTGATGTACATAATAGAAACACAAACAAAATGACCACATTTGGAAAGCAAACACTCAGAAGTATTTTAGGAGGCATAGTGAGTCTTTTGAAAATTGTTTTTCTTGTCACACTTTTTTGGAAAATTACGAAAATTAATTATTTACACACAGTTGTCAATTAAGGAGATATTTCTAACACTGTTTTCCTAACATTTCTTGAGGCCATGAAGTGCCGCGACAGGATAAACATCCACAAAATAACCACATTTTGCAAAGCAGACCAGCCAACAAATTTAATTAGAGGCATGGTGAGTCTTATAAGATCACATTTTTTCCACACATTTTCAGAAAATGATGAAAGCAGATGAAATATTTCTCACCTAAAGCATGGGCATACTTAGAATTCCACCCCAAAAAACATTCTGCTACTCTTCTCGAGTGTAAGGATACCACATATTTGAGACATTTTGCAATCTAACCACATAGAGGGGCCCATACTTTAAGGAGCACCTTCAAGCTTTCAAGGGGCTTATATTAGGCCCTGAAGCACCAGGACAGTAGAAATTCCCACAAAATTACCACATTTTGGATAGTAAACACAAAGATTTCATTTTGTTTGCCACAAGTTTTTAGAAAATGTACAAAGATAATGAACATTTATCGTTTTATACATAATTGTCAATTTAATAAGATAATTCTCACTACAGCATGGGCATACTTAGACTTTTACCACAAAACACATTCTGCTACTCCTCCTGAGTATGGGGATACCAAATGTGTGAGACTTTTTTCTAATGTTTGGAATGATTATGTACTGTACGTTGTATCTTGTGTATCAAAAAATTCAGCCAGCATTGTATTAAAAACTGTAATGCCTATATGAGTGTTCAGGAAATATAGCTCAGTGTAGAGTCACCTATAGCAATCCTCATTCCAAAAGCCAAGCAAGCCTAGCCTACTGGTACATGGTTGCCCCTAAGAAAGCCACATTTATTGGCCAGGAGGTACAGGAGGCTGAAAAAACTATGAACAAAAGAGTTCCTGAGTTTTAAGGAGTGAAACTGCCCTGAGGGGATGGCTGGGACTGGTGTCTCACAATAATGTAATCTGTGGGCTGTGCAGATGGGTCATTTCTAGAGGCAGGCGGTGAGAAAACAGGGAAAGGATCAGTCCAGGCAGTAGGCAGAAGTCAATAAACTAGTCAGGCTCAGTAGAGGCGGCAGGCAGAGGCAACACTGCATGGGTGTTGCACTGATCAGAAACACTGTTGATGGCTGCACTGGCTCAAGTGACACTGGCACTGATGGAGCTAACAGTCAGGAACATTGTTGCTGGCAGCCTTGGTCTAGTGATATTGCCATTATGTTGGCAGTGATTAGGAACAGTGTTGATGGCTAAAGTGGTCTGGCAACACTGGGATGGTGTGGCTACTGTTCAAAAAATGTTGCTGACTGGGACTGCTGTGACAATGTGGAATGGTGGCAGTTGGGAACACTGTTGCTGGCTTACACTAGTCTGGTGACTTTGGGGCCTATGTGGTGGTGACTAGGAACACTGTTGCTGGCTGCACTGGTCTATTGACACTGGGAATGCTGTGGCAGCCATCAGGAACACTGTTGCTGGCTTACATTGGTCTAGTGACACTGTATGGGTGTAGCATTGAATAGGAGCACTATTATTGGCTTGTTATGGTCTGATGACACTACTGCTGTGGCAATGTGGAATGGTGGCAGTTGGGAACACTGTTGCTGGCTTACACTAGTCTGGTGACTTTGGGGCTTGTGTGGTGGTGACCAGGAACACTGTTGCTGGCTGCACTGGTTTATTGACACTGGGAATAGTGTGGTGGCCATCAGGAACACTGTTGCTGGCTTACACTGGTCTAGTGACACTGTATGGGTGTGGCGGTGAATAGGAAAACTATTATTGGCTTGCTATGGTCTGATGACACTAGCATTGGTGTGGCAGCAATCATGAACACATTTGCTGCTTTACACAGGCCTGGTAATGCTGGGGCTAGTGTGGCCTGACCAGGAACACTGTTGCTGGCTTACACTGGTCTAGTGACACTGGGACTGGTGTAGCAATGATCAGGAACACTATTGATGGCTTACATTGGTCTGATGAAACTAGGACTGGTGTGGCAGCAATCAGGAATACTGTTGATGGCTTACACTGGTCTGGTGGCAGTGGGATTGCCATGGGGGCTATCAGGAACACCATGACTGCCTGCAGTGGTCTGGTTTGGCTACAATCAGGAACAGTGTTTCTGGCTACACTGGTCTGGTGACACTGTGACTGGTGTGGTAATCATCAGGCACACTGACTGGCTGCACTGATGTGGTGACATATTGTATTGGTGTGGCAGTAATCAGGGACACACTGACTGCACTGGTGTGGTGGCATTGTACTGCTTTGGCTTGTGATCAAGGACAACATTGGCTGGCTGCACTGGCTGGGTGAAACAGTACAGGCTGCAACATTCAAGTGTGATTGCTGTGATGATTGATCACAGCGATCACATGGTACAGGGTAAACGACACTGGCCCTGTACCCTGACCTGTGATCTACTGCACCTGAAGCACACCTTGAAGGGGAGAATGTTTAAAAAGTCAGCTGTCCAGCCTTTTTAATACAGTGGCCAGATGGCAAGTCTAAGTGCAGCCAAAATAATAAACACAAAAACCAGCACAATGAAAATAACTTAAAGTCAGTAGAATGTGTCCTTTGTGCTGATGTCCCTTCAGTTAGATGAAATCCTCCTCCATCCATGCCCGACCCAATCCCCCCCGCCGCTATAATCTTCCAGTGTGGCAGAAGGTAATATAACTAAGGGACTGTCACAGACCCTCAACAAGTATGCCCGACTATGCCCAGCTTTTCCACCCAGCTGCTCCATTCATGCCGCTTTGTGGCCATGGCAATTTTAACTCGGGTTGCAATGTTTGAAATCAATTCTTTCATTTTACCTTCTCTATTGACATCAATACATTTATCTAAAATAGAAAAAATTTTGCCAAAATCTCTCAAATTATGTATCCTTTACAATACATAAGATCGGTAAAGGTCTCCCAGGAATGGAGTTACAGGCAGGGGCGGACTGACCATTTGGAAACTCGGGCACTGCCCGAGGGCCCGGGGTCAGTAGGGGGCCCCATGAGATGCCCCTGGTACCTTTTTCATAGGCTTTTTTGAGTTTGGGCAAGGACACAGGGGCCCCATGATCCCCTATTGAGGGCCCGGGTCAGTAGGGGGCCCCGTGAGATGCCCCTGGTACCTTTTTCATAGGCTTTTTTGAGTTTGGGCAAGGACACAGGGGCCCCATGATCCCCTATTGCCCGGGGGCCCCATGAGTTGTCAGTCCGCCCCTGGTTACAGGTAAGTATGAATTATGACCAAGCTGCTTAGAAGAAGGAGGAGGAGCAGTAAAGGATAAGAGCACTTATCCTTTAAAAACAAGACATGAATAGAATCTCCATTTCTCCGCCCTCACAGGTTCACTTTAAACAAAGACATATGTTGTACGCGGACATACATCCTAACAGTTCTCCAGAAAAATCAATGCTACATAATAGCATGCAGCAAACAGCAACACATCTGCAACAAGAAGACACTCAAGTGACTTCATCATATTGAGTCCTAATGGCAACAACGCACACACACAGCTTTGAGTGTCTGCGGGAGCCTCATACTAGCCGTGTCCTGTCTTCCAAGACACACAACCCATAACTAATAGGATTGACTCTGTTTCATTAAATCCCCTTTATTTAGGTCGGATTGGTTTCCAACCCACGTAGGAGCGTCTTACCCAACATCTATCATCGCCTGAGGAATGCAGTCAGCTAATAGCCATTGCCATACATCTCGTTGGCTGTGGAGGGCTCCAGGAGAACACCGTGAAGGAGATTAAAAGGTTTTTGGACGCCCCTAGTTTTACGCTGTAATGTGTGTCTTCTTGTGATGGCCATGGAACACGATTTGAACATGGAGAGGAATTGCAAAGCAACAAATAGGCGCCGTGTAGAATTCTGTACCCTTTATGTTAATAAAGAAAAATAATTATTATATGTTTTTCTACTGTTTAAATGAAAATCTTAAGTGCTTATGTACTAATGTTAGTTTTTTCTATAATAACAGGTTCACTTGCAAGAATGACTTTGTAGAAATATGTTAATGGAACAAATTGTTATTCTTTGGGTCCATAGAATGTCTTGCTGTGTCTCCTTGGTCTACAGTGAGATTTGTGAGTCTGGGCCTCAGTCAAGCGGAGAAGATGTTCCAAAATAACAGTAATTAATGTCTCTTGTAATTGTTGATCTGCTGCTTGTGCAAATTCTTAAGTGAACGAGTAAACACATAAAATGGTTATGTTTATGAAGTCTTTCATGGTTGGCATCCGCTCTGAGATGGAGCTTAAAAGCCTACCGAGTGACCAAGGGGTCAGATCCATAGCTTGACACTTACCTTGTCTGAGGACCTCCATGAACATTTATCGCTCTACTATCCAATCTTTCCTTTTACTATGTAACTCTTCTCTTATACTTTACTTTTTCACTAACAGCAGAGGTCATGATTTCCTTAATAATATGAAAGGCCAGAGCAGAACGAAAAGCTGAACCCCAGACAGATGCAAATTAAGGCAGCTCTGGTTTTAAGTCCTCATGCACACGGGACGTTTGTACAGCTGCTTTTTTTTGGCTTCTGACGTTTTTTTCTACAGCCAGTAAACCCCCCCAGCATGTTGTCGTATATGTCTATGCACACATAGACTGTAATCAACGTTTTTTGGCTGGAAAAAAACAGGACTAGTGTGTTTCTAGAGGAGTTTTTTTATCTGTAAAAACGCTCTAAACCTGCAAAACGCAGCAAAATGCAGTTAAACACCGCATACCAGCATTTTTGGACCTTTTTTTAACCCCCCCAAATTTTTTTTCTGGTAAAAAAAACCTGCTACAAAACGAAAACATGGAAAAATGGGGGAAAATATCCTTAATTGTGACTAAACGCTAATGCAAAAATGATTAAAAAAAGCTGAAAAACTCACGTTTTCAATGTGACTTTACACAGCTAACGTTCCCAGCGTTATCAAAACATCAAGTGTGCATGAGGACTCAATCCAAACAGACTAAGGACCTGAATTTAGCTTGGTTTCTGTCTCTTGCAATCTACGTACAGCAGATCTTAGACTGCGAGTGTGAGAAAAAGCACAAGCAGCCAATCAGTTGTGCGGCAGTACTCATGTGCTAAAAAGCGACTGGCTGATAGGAGGAGAAAGCAGAGAGGTGAGCTTATCAGTTTGCTGCTTCTGCTATTCAGGGCTGTGCTGGGTGGCAGAGTTGTGCAAGTCTTAGGATTTATTGACAGATTTACAAAACCTTTGGAAGAAAAACAGCTCAGCTTATCCTGTATGTATTTCATCTGTGTGTTTAGTTGTTTGTATAGAGTTCAGCTTTAAACAATCATTGAATCCTTTACATATATTTCTACTACCAAGGGCCATAAGTGTGCGCAGCCTATTGCATTAGGGTGTGCACCCCAAAGCTCTAACACACATGCGTATCTTTCTGATCTCCCTGCAGTCAAATTATCTCCCTGCCTGCAGTTTCAGATTGAAAAAGAAGTGCTTCCACACTTCTCTTATAAGCAGAGCCGCTCAGTGGGTGATCTTTCCTATCTCCTCATTGACACATAGGGCAATAATAGTAATGTACATGGGGTGATTAGGATGTGCCCAGGCACATCTGGCACACCCTGTGTGCACACCTATGCCAAGGGCACAACTTAGTGAATTGCTAAGGACAGAGGTCTCCAAACTTTCTAAACAAAGGGCCAGTTTACTGTCCTTCAGCCTTTAGGAGGGCTGGAGTGCCCAGTGGGAATAGAAAATGTCCCAATGTCAGTAGGAGAAAAAAAAATGACATAATGTTTGTAGTCAGTGGAAGAAGGAATAGTGTCCAGACATTGGTGTCAGTGGGATGAATAGTGCCCCGTTATTGGTATCAGTGGGAGGAACAGTGCCCCATCATTGGTATTAGTTGGAGGAATAGTACCGAATTGTTGATCAGTGGGAGGAATAGTGCCCCCATCATTGGTATTACTAGGAGGAATAGTGACCCATCATTGGTGTCAGTGGGAGGAATAATGCCCCATCATTGGTGTCAGTGGGAGGAATAGTGCCCCATCATTTTTGTCAGTGGGAGGAATAGTGCCCCATCATTGGTGTCAGTGGGAGGAATAGTGCCCCATCATTGGTGTCAGTGGGAGGAATAGTGCCCCATCATTGGTGTCAGTGGGAGGAATAGTGCCCCATCAATGATGTCAGTGGGAGGAATAGTGCCCCATCATTGGTGTCAGTGGGATGAATAGAGCCCCATCATATGTGACAGTGGGAGGAATAGTGACCCATTATTGTTGTCAGTGGGAGGAATAGTGCCCCATCATTGGTGTCAGTGGGAGGAATAGTGCCCCCATCATTGGTGTCAGTGGGATGAATAGAGCCCCATCATATGTGACAGTGGGAGGAATAGTGACCCATCATTGGTGTCAGTGGGAGGAATAGTGCCCCATCACCGGTGTCAGTGGGAGGAATGGTGCCCCATCATTGGTGTCAGTGGGATGAATAGAGCCCCATCATTGGTGACAGTGGGAGGAATAGTGCCCCATCATTGGTGTTAGTGGGAGGAATAGTGCCCCATCATTGGTGTCAGTGGGAGGAATAGTGCGCCATCATTAGTGTCAGTGGGAGGAATAGTGCCCCATCATCGGTGTCAGGGAGAGGAATAGTGCTCCATCATCAGTGTCAGTGGGATGAATAGTGCCCCATCATTGGTATCAGAGGAAGGAATAGTGCCCCATCCTTGGTATTAGTTGGAGGAATAGTGCCCCATCATTGGTTACAGTGGGAAAAATAGTGCCTCATCATTGGTGTCAGTAGGAAGAATAGTGCCCCATCATTGTTGTCAGTAGCATGAATAGTGCCCCATCATTGGTATCAGAGGAAAGAATAGTGCCACATCCTTGGTATTAGTTTGAGGAATAGTACCGAATTGTTTATAGCAGTGGGAGGAATTGTGCCCCATAATTGGTGTCAGAGGAGGGAAAAATGCCCCATAGTTGGTGCCAATGGAAGAAATGGTGCCGACTTGTTGGTGTCAGTGGGAGGAATAGTACCCCGAGGGGCAGATAGAGGCAACCAAAGGGCTGCATTCAGCCCATGGGCCGCAGTTTGGAGTCCACTGGCTTAGGACATTCAGTGGCAGAACCAACAATGGGTCACAACAACTCAACTATGTAAAGTTTGGCTTACTATGAGCTGTTCAAATAAACTGATTTCTGAATGGTCACTATGCGTTAAGGTCCCCTATGAGGTACATTACTGCATGCATTTTTAATGTACATGCATGGCCAATGCATTGCAATGAAAGAAAAAAATGGGCATGCGCCTTTTCTTTTCACACAGCGCACTGTAATGCAAGATTTGTGAGTTGTAAGTTGTGGTGTGCTGCAGTGCGGGTCTGTGGTCACCCACTCTACTTGTGTATGGGGGGGGGTTCTGTAACGATGGGTAAAACATGCATTACCCCAATGCATACACATGAAGTCACCTCCTCACTACTGCTTTCAGCCTTTCAGAAATAAAACTCCAGCCTCTTACCTAACTGAAGTCGAAGATTTTATAGGGGTTAGTCCACCAAAATGTGAAATGTCAGTTGTAAGCGGAATGCACTAGGTTGGGTCATCTTTTGGCTTCTCTGAGAGCGGTAACATGGAGTACTCCCTCTATGTAGTGACCCCATAGGAGTTTGAAGGGGTATACAGTCTGAGTTTATACAGTTACATTTTTCATAGTACAACTGATTTTGATAGTTACATAGTTGTCACTGCAACCTGAAGTTAGTGGTGTTCATCTGCAATCATAAATAGAAAAAGTGAGCGCTAAAAGCAAAAAAGCAGCTATAGCACCAAAAGGATACCAAATAACCTCTCAAGACATCAATATAAGTAAGGTGCAGCGCTAGATATTCCAACCATTAATATAAATGCTTAATATATAAAATATGCCAAAATTAATAAAATCATAAAAATCATCATAAAAGTAAAGTGACTTGTGACAAAGTGCCAAAACACACATGAATAAAGTGACTACTGTGATATCATATAGTCCGTCACTATTTGAGTGACCATTGGTGTTAATATGGTGCTAGAGTAATTGTCCCAATGTGAATATGGGAGATAAAATTGTCTCCAGTAGTCGGTGCTCCATCCAGACTATGGTGAAATAACCGGCATTTGTAAAGGCTGTGCACTCACCAGATGCACATTCAATCTGCGCATTTAAAGACAATATTCTCTATGGATAAACTGAAGGCTCCTGTGTGGATGGATCTGGTCTGGTCTGGTCAGGTATTCCCCTCACTGCTCACTCCTGCTGGCAATGTGGCTCTGTCCCTCCTATCATACAGCTCTGTGGGTTGTTCATAGCTCACAAAAGAGCAAAAAAAAGGAGGAGGCCAATAGCGTGATACCGTTTTGCATAAGGTATATGTTTATTCCAGTATAGCAGTTAAGACAGGGAAAAGACAAAATCACTGACCAAGAGATGAATTCCAAGATGGCCGCTGGGACCCACGTGGTGCCGGCGGCGTGACGTCACGACGCTGTAGCTCCTTCATCTGCAGGCTGAATGCCTCCTTCACAAGGGCAATTATGTGCATCTACTGGATTCCAGCGGCAAGAATCAGTGGGTTCTTGTGGCTCGAATGACAGGTGTATGCAAACAGCAGTGGCCAAAGCAATGACAGGCTGAGAGGAGCTATCGCTGATTGCATGTATCAGCAAAACCAGAACCTAATCTGTGTTAGGGACAGATATCTGAGCCTGAACGCATTTATCTGCATCAAGGGTCGCTAATCCATCCAGCATTGGGTGTGCAGTACATGCACATAATCACCTGTATGAAGGATGCCAGAGGCTTCCTTTTTGTCAGTGGAGCCTCCAGCCTCCATGTTATCGCTCTGTCAGAGCTGACATACTGGTCACAAATTCAAGAAGAAAGTGTTTGCCTCCACATCATCAGTGGGGACCCTGGCTGGGGATTGGGAGCAAGTAGCCGCACAAAGTGTCAGCTGCTGGCTCTCAAAGGGGATGATGTTTATTACCATTGTGCTGGGGAAGGCTAAGAAACAGACTGTGAATATGAAGGGCTTACAGATTAGCTGATGTCCTTTAGGATAACATCAATTAGGTATTGAGTGGACACAAATTAGCACAAAAACAATATGTTTACTAATTTGTGAATGTTAAATGATATTACTTTCGCTGTATGTGTTTGATGTGGATGCAGTAAACAACATATTCACTGACAACCAGTGGCTTTTGCATTTAATTACACCAAAGCTGCTGTAACTCACTGGCATTTTACAATGGCTCTATGTCTAGCTATTACAGTATGTTGTTTAAATTGGAAGCTGTTTATAGAATCTGCAAATTGGAATAATCTTGGAATTATGTAAATACCATAATGCCTTGACTGGCAAATGTCAGTTTGGAAAAGAGAGCAATTCTAGGCAAGCTGCATTTACATGCAGACCACCCCAGGTGCTCCCACATGTGATGCTCAGCCTCCATGCTTGAAACCACTGTAATCCAGTGAAAGAAATGGGCGGGACAGGGACTGCCAGGCTGGGGAAGAAAGGGCTGGATCATGCTGGACAAACTTCAGCCAGAAATGAGGCAGGCTCTATCTAACTTGCTGAAGCTTTTAGTGCACATTGTGACAAGCTCACAGTGTGCAGTGAAATCAAAGTACAGTACAGGAGAGGAGCCGGTAGAACTGTACAAGACTGAAGGGAAGGCTGGAGGTCAGCTTCAAAAATTGGCAATGAAAGGACTTTGATTGTAAAATGTTCTTATACAAGGCTTTTAGAACTTGCCAAAACCTTTGGAACCATTGATGCAGACCAGACACGAGGAGCCTTCTCTTTATGTGACGGGTGTCCTTTACCACTCCAAAAACACAATATAGAGCCGAGGCGATGAACCCCATGGAATTTTCCATTTTCAGCAAGTTTAGTCACGTTGCGCTTACAATGTAACTCATTTTGCCATTTAGCAAGGGCACTGAGTGACCTTATATCACAGAATTGGGACACTCTTCATGGACATTGCAGAAATGGGCACCAACCTCTGTGCAGTGCAGATGTCTGGCTAAAGAATGGGGCAATTGCAGGAGCAGGGGGATGAAGGAATTCCTGTCTCGAGTACTGCCAAATAATTTTAAGAGATATCTGAGATTGACAGTTTTAGGAAAATCTTAGCTGGTTGCTGATTGAATTGAAAAAATCTATTTTAGTCATTTTAAATTATAGAATGGCTTGCGTGATATGTCAATTTTCCATAAAACTGCAGTTTTTCTGAATCAATGACATTTCTAGGCACATATGGAACAAGGTCAGAGGGAAGGGAGTATATTTGCAGAGCTGCAAGGTGTTTCTGTAAAAACAAATGTATTTTAAAATGATAGTTAATCCTTTAGTAGACAGAACAGACCCAGAAGAGTGTAAGCATTGCTTTGAGTACATTCAGCCTGTCTGCTGTCTGCACTGTTCATATATACATCATGCCACAGACAAGGAAAGAAAGCAAGGAAGGTATCAGGGATCTCTTTAGATGTGCGTTTTGATTTTCACAGTTGGCTGTCTGGAGTCACATGGGATGGGGAGGTGGGCAGGGCTTGAGCCAAATTTATGACCTGCCTGCATTTAGCAGTTTGCGATCTGGTTACATGAGTGCAGTAGAGTACAGTAATAATGATGTTCAACCTCGGCCACTAAAGACATCTGGCACTGAGTCCAGCAGGTAGCTGCTCTCTACACTGTACTGCAGATCAGTGCAGACTGCAGACAGGCTAAATGTCAACTAAGCAATATTCTGGTCTTCTGAGGATGTTTTTTTAAAACACAGAGAAAGAGCTAGCAGAGGTAAGAGCATCTCCCTGCATACTCATTCAATGTTCCAACCACGTGCTGTATACTTATCCTTCAAATCATTGAAAGTATATTGAATTCAGGGTTATATCCCTGGAGGTGTTTGCAACGTGCAACATGATTTGGCATTGCTGGAAGAACGGTCAAAGTAGTGGACACTACAGTTCAGTGTTTCTAAATGCAAAATAATACATCTTAGAAACATTAGAGAAAAACAATTATCTGCTAGAGGGAGTACAATATTAGAGGTACATTGTTAGCCAGAACTACAGGGGGGAAAAGTTTTGGTGTGTGATTGCAAAATGAGCAAGCAGTAAGGAGAATGAAAAGGACTCTGGGGTGCATCACTGGTCACCAGCAGGAGGAAGGAGGTCCTGATTCTCCTATATAGACCTTTAGTTATCACCAGCAGGAGGAAGGAGGTCCTGATTCGCCTATATAGACCTTTAGTTATCACCAGCAGGAGGAAGGAGGTCCTGATTCGCCTATATAGACCTTTAGTTATCACCAGCAGGTGGAAGGAGGTCCTGATTCTCCTATATAGACCTTTAGTTATCACTAGGGGGATCACCAGCAGGAGGAAGGAGGTCCTGATTCCTCGTCTATATAGATCTTTTGTTATCGCCAGCAGGAGGAAGGAGGTCCTGATTCATCTATATAGATCTTTAGTTATCACTAGAGGGATCACCAGCAGGTGGATGGAGGTCCTGATTCCTCTATATAGACCTTTAGTTATCACCAGCAGGAGGAAGGAGGTCCTGAATCCTCTATATAGATCTTTAGTTATCACCAGCAGTAGGAAGGAGGTCCTGATTCCTCTATATAGATCTTTAGCAATCACCACAGCTTTTAATTATCAGAGAATAGGTGCAGGAACTCTCCCTTTCCAAGTTATCCCTCGTCTCGACCCCTTACCCACCTCCGAGCACTATTCCTTGGTTCCGCCCCCTACCCACCTCCCAGTAACGCCCTTTTAGACAATACAGAATCAAGTTTCATTTTGTGGTGCTAAGTTATTTGTATAGAATTTGTTAATGATAACAAGAAAAGCAGTAAAATAGATCTCCTGTAGCCAGCAACAATAGACCCCCAGCAACAATAGATCCCCCAGCAATAATAGACTCCCAAGCAACAACAGATTACCCCTAGCAACAAAAGACCCCCCCAGCAATAAAAGAGCGCCTACAACATAATACCCCAAAGCAACAATAGACCCCAAGAAGCAACAATGGATCTCCCCTCAGCCAGCATCAATAGATCGTCCACCAGTCATCAACAACAGACCCCTCTGTCAACAGCAGTCCCTCCCATCAACAATAGACCCCCCAACAACATAAGACCCACGCCAGCAACAATAAATTCCCCACCAGCATCAACAGACCTTCCCAGCACAATAGATACCCCACAAAAATAGATCCCCTCCAGAAAAAATAGATCCCAACAGCCAGTACTATTAGATTCCCCAGCACAACCAAGCATCCTTGCCATTACATACATTCAGTGCTGGAGTTGCCGGAACTGTGTTCCCCCAATTTTCCGCTGAAAAAAAGCCCTGGTTATCACTAGAGGGGTCACCAGCAGGAAGAACAAAGTCCTGATTTCTCTATATAATCATTAGTTATCACATAAGTATCCGCTGCAGGAGGAAGGAGGTCCTGATTCCTCTATATAGATCTTTAGTTATCACTGGGGGGGGGGGGGGGTCACCAGCAGGAGGAAAGGGGTCCTGATTCCTCTGCATAGATGTTTAGTTATCACTAGAGGGATCACCAGCAGGAGGAAGGAGGTCCTGATTCCTCTGTATAGATCTTTAGTTATCACTAAGGGGGTCACCAGCAGGTGGATGGAGGTCCTGATTCCTCTATATAGACCTTTAGTTATCGCCAGCAGGGGGAAGGAGGTCCTGAATCCTCCATATAGATCTTTAGTTATCGCCAGCAGGGGGAAGGAGGTCCTGATTCATCTATATAGATCTTTAGTTATCACCAGCAGGAGGAAGGAGGTCCTGAATCCTCTATATAGATCTTTAGTTATCACTAGAGGGATCACCAGCAGGTGGATGGAGGTCCTGATTCCTCTATATAGACCTTTAGTTATCACCAGCAGGAGGAAGGAGGTCCTGAATCCTCTATATAGATCTTTAGTTATCGCCAGCAGGGGGAAGGAGGTCCTGATTCATCCATATAGATCTTTAGTTATCGCCAGCAGGGGGAAAGAGGTCCTGATTCATCTATATAGATCTTTAGTTATCACTAGAGGGATCACCAGCAGGCGGATGGAGGTCCTAATTCCTCTATATAGACCTTTAGTTATCACCAGCAGGAGGAAGGAGGTCCTGAATCCTCTATATAGATCTTTAGTTATCGCCAGCAGGGGGAAGGAGGTCCTGATTCATCTATAAAGATCTTTAGTTATCACTAGAGGGATCACCAGCAGGTGGATGGAGGTCCTGATTCCTCTATATAGACCTTTAGTTATCACCAGCAGGAGGAAGGAGGTCCTGAATCCTCTATATAGACCTTTAGTTATCACCAGCAGGAGGAAGGAGGTCCTGAATCCTCTATATAGATCTATAGTTATCGCCAGCAGTAGGAAGGAGGTCCTGATTCCTCCATATAGATCTTTAGTTATTGCCAGCAGTAGGAAGGAGGTCCTGATTCCTCCATATAGATCTTTAGCTATCACCACGGCTTTTAATTATCAGAGAATAGGTGCAGGAACTCTCCCTTTCCAAGTTATCCCTCGTCTCGACCCCTTACCCACCTCCGAGCACTATTCCTTGGTTCCGCCCCCTACCCACCTCCCAGTAACGCCCTTTTAGACAATACAGAATCAAGTTTCATTTTGTGGTGCTAAGTAATTTGTATAGAATTTGTTAATGATAACAAGAAAAGCAGTAAAATAGATCTCCTGTAGCCAGCAACAATAGACCCCCAGCAACAATAGATCCCCCAGCAATAATAGACTCCCAAGCAACAACAGATTACCCCTAGCAACAAAATACCCCCCCAGAAATAATAGAGCGCCTACAACATAATACCCCAAAGCAACGATAGACCCCAAACAGCAACAATGGATCTCCCCTCAGCCAGCATCAATAGATCATCCACCAGTCATCAACAACAGACCCCTCTGTCAACAGCAGTCCCTCCCATCAACAATAGACCCCCCAACAACATAAGACCCACGCCAGCAACAATAAATCCCCCACCAGCATCAACAGACCTTCCCAGCACAATAGATACCCCACAAAAATAGATCCCCTCCAGAAAAAATAGATCCCAACAGCCAGTACTATTAGATTCCCCAGCACAACCAAGCATCCCTTGCCATTACATACATTCAGTGCTGGAGTTGCCGGAACTGTGTTCCCCCATTTTTCCGCTGAAAAAAAGCCCTGGTTATCACTAGAGGGGTCACCAGCAGGAAGAACAAAGTCCTGATTTCTCTATATAATCTTTAGTTATCACATAAGTATCCGCTGCAGGAGGAAGGAGGTCCTGATTCCTCTATATAGATCTTTAGTTATCACTGGGGGGGGGGGTCACCAGCAGGAGGAAAGGGGTCCTGATTCCTCTGCATAGATATTTAGTTATTACTAGAGGGATCACCAGCAGGAGGAAGGAGGTCCTGATTCCTCTATATAGATCTTTAGTTATCACTAGAGGGATCACCAGCAGGAGGAAGGAGGTCCTGATTCCTCTATATAGATCTTTAGTTATCACTAGAGGGATCACCAGCAGGGGGAAGGAGGTCCTGATTCCTCTATATAGATCTTTAGTTATCACCAGAGGGATCACCAGCAGGAGGAAGGAGGTCCTGATTCCTCTATATAGATCTTTAGTTATCACCAGGGGGATCACCAGCAGGAGGAAGGAGGTCCTGATTCCTCTGTATAGATCTTTAGTTATCACTAAGGGGGTCACCAGCAGGTGGATGGAGGTCCTGATTCCTCTGTATAGATCTTTAGTTATCACTAGAGGGCAGGGGCGGACTGACCATTTGGAAACTCGGGCACTGCCCGAGGGCCTGGGGTCAGTAGGGGGCCCCATGAGATGCCCCTGGTTCCTTTTTCATAGTCTTTTTTGAGTTTGGGCAAGAACACAGGGGCCCCATGATCCCCTATTGCCCGGGGGCCTCATGAGTTGTCAGTTCGCCCCTGCTAGAGGGATCACCAGCAGGGGATGGAGATGTTGATTCCTCTGTATAGATCTTTAGTTATTACCAGAGGGATCACCAGCAGGAGGAAGGAGGTCCTGATTTCCCTATATTGATTTTTAATCATCAAGAGAACGATCATCAGCAGGTGAGAGGAGATTCTAATTCCCTATATAGATCTTTAATTATCACATTCACTAGAGGGATCACCAAGCACGAGTTGCAGGAAAGGAAATCATTTGATTCCCCCCCACAACACAGTCATTGTTTTTGGGGGAATCCCTCCCGTGGAGCCATTGTGTTCTAGCAATAATTGCATGTAAAATCTGGCATGCTGGTTGTACCCAAGTTGATCAATCAATCAACTTGGGTACATTCAGCCTGTCCATACAGGGTTCCAATCTCGGTCGGTCCCTTGCTGAACCGACTGAGATTCGAACCGTGTATGGCCAGCTTTAGTTAAACCTCATTTAAAAACAATTGTCCAGTTCCGGGGACCTTACAAAAAGATATTGTTAACCACTTGCCCTTCTGAGAATTTCTCCCCCTTCCTGACCAGGCCATTTTTTGCGTTACGGCGCTGCGTTACTTTGACAATTGCGCGGTCATGCAACGCTGCACCTAAATGAGATTTACATCCTTTTTTTCTCATGAATAGAGCTTTCTTTTGGTGGTATTTGATTGCCTCTGCGTTTTTTATTTTTTGCGCTATAAAAAAAAAGACCAACAATTTTGAGAAAAAAACAATATTTATGACTTTTTACTATTAACATGTCCAGTGAAAAAAATTTTAAAGATCAAATTCCATCATAAATTTAGGCCAAAATGTATTCTGCGACATGTCTTTGCTAAAAAAAAAATCCCAATACATGTAAATTAATTGGTTTACGTGAAAGTTATAGCATTTACAAATGGCGGTATAGATACTGGAATTTTTCAAAAAAAATTTAATAATAATGGCGGCGATCAGTGACTTATAGCGGGACTGCGGCGGGCATTCTGATACTGGAGGGGAACTAACTTGGTGTCACTGACATCCCCAGTGACACCAATACAGTGATCAGTGCTAAAAAAAAAGCACCGACACTGCACTCAGTGGTGTATTTAGGTTTTCGGCTGCCCTAGGCAACACAAAAATCATCTGCCCCCGCGGACACCGATCAACACCTCCCCCTCCGCAGAGAGAGCCTGACATTGACGAACAACACCCCTGCCCCCCACCTGTGAGAGCCTTCCATTATGCCCCATCCGGTGATAGAAAGAAAGACACCTATCTCTACAGCTCTAGACATCCCCAGGAATGACAGTCAGACTCTATGTACAACGTCAAGCAACCCTGCAGCCTCTCTCGGATCCCACCTGGTTCCCCTGGCGCGCGTGTCCCTTCTTCCATCCCTTCTTCTGGGGGAAGGTGCTGTCCCCTGAAAAATGCCGCCCTAGGCAAGTGCCTTGTTTGCCTTGTGGTAAATACACCCCTGACTGCACTAATGACACTGGGCAGGAAGGGGTTAACATCAGGGGCAATCATAGGGTTAACTGTGTGCTGGGAACATTTTACTAGGGGGCTGTGTGTTGGTGCTTCACTGTAATCACACTGCTCTGAATGGCTCTGCTGTACACAGCCATCCAGAGCAGTGTGCCCGAGCCGACAGGGAGGAGGACTGTCAGTTAACAAAGCAGCCCTCCTCCCTGTTGGAGATCCTCGGTAATCAACGGGCGCCTGTGGGACCCAGTGATTGACAGTCTCAGCCGCAAATAGCGGCACACATAGGGCACATGTGTGGTTCGCGCTCGCTCCCTACCCGGAAATACAAAATCATATATATACATGTGATTTGGCGCACCCCTTCCGCCCTGTAGCAGTATATCTGCTATAGGGTGGTGGGGATGTAGAACAAGTCCAGTTTAAAAGGTCTGAGAGACAAAACATATCAGAAGAGACTGTTGGAATATAATATGTACAAAAGAAGGGAAAGGGGGGGACCTGACTGAAACCTTTATATATATGAAAGCTGTAAATAAGGTTCAGGACAGGAGGGCAGTATTTTCAATATGAAGCCAAGATCAAGAACATGGGGACATGACCTCAAAGCAGCAGGAGGATAGTTCAGAACAAACCTTAAAAAGTATTACTTTATTGGAAGAGTAGTTGATGCTCGGAATTGACTTCCAGCAGAGGTAGTGGGTCAGTCAACAATAAGTAAATCTAAACTTGCTTGGGACAAACATAGACAAAAAGGTTAAAAAAAAAAATCAGAGACAAGAGGCAGACTTGATGGACCACTTGGTCTTCTTCTGCCATCACTCTTCCATGTTTCTATGTTTGCACAGATGTGCACAAAGTTTACTATAGCTGACTTTCCAAGAGTCCGGGAACCCAAATGCATCAGAAATCTTCTGCTCAGTGAGATGTAGACATACTGCCATTACCTCTGCGTTTGATTTTCTCTGCACCTTTCTGGACAAATTGATATTTTGAAAGATGATTCTGGAAACTGTTTGTACTTTTTGCAGTGATGATTTCACTGTCAGAAGTGACTTTATTCTGTAGCACTACAGTGAGGAATTTGTAATTATAAAGTAGATTATATAGCAGTGTGGTAGACAATGATCCTAAACTTCATTACAAGGATTCCCGAATCATGGAAATCATCTGGTGACAGTTCCCGCCATGTGTGCCGCTTTAGGCGTTGCTCTGTACCGCGGTATTTTCCTCCTGCTCCCGTATCATGTGTACTTCCGCTGCTCGCAGGGAGCATGCCGTGTTTCGGGGGGAAGATGTGTGTTTTTGGCTGTCTGTGGGTGACCTGGATGGAGAGCGGTGGCAGCGGTGTGAGCAATGGACGGGGGGTGCTGAGGATTTGCTGGATGGCACTGTGCTGGCGTAACTGGGGGATCCTGAAGCATCAGAGGCTGTCCTCGATTCTGTGGGGGAATCCTCTTCGGCTTCAGTGGATTCCTAATAAAATACAAAGAAATATATAGTCAGCAACAATATTCAAGTCATCTGAAGAGGTCTTTATAGGCAAATCAACCTATTCTCCTAGATTGTAAGCTCCCAGGATCAGGGCCTCCTAACCCTCTTGTATTGAACTGGATTGTTGCTGTATTGTCTCCCATTATATTGTAAAGCGCTGTTGGCGCTATATAAATCCTGTATAATAATTCTTCCAACCAGGGACGGACTGACAACTCATGGGGCCCCCGGGCAATAGGGGTTCATAGGGCCCCTGTGTCCTTGCCCAAACTCAAAAAAGCCTATGAAAAAGGTACCAGGGGCATCTCATGGGGCCCCCTACTGACCCCGGCCTCCGGGCAGTGCCCGAGTTTCCAAATGGTCAGTCCGCCCCTGCTTCCAACATCAGATATATTTTTTTGTTGTAAGTGCAACATGCTAAGTGACGTGTCAGTGTAACACATCCAGGTATTTATTATCTCTCACACAGGTCACAGTACTCCCCCTGACAACTAAGACCAGGTATTATCTAGGGTCGCCATCTAAATTCCAGACTGAGATGCCAACTTGGAGACGAGACAATCATGTAAACCGGGGCCTGTGCAAATCTTGGCTGTGTTCTCAAATGTCTGACACAGATCAGCCTCTGCTGCATCCTCTCACCATGTCACTTGCTATGAGTTACAATGTTGCAGTCTGATCACTGGGTGAGGGAGACTGAGGAAATGCTTCCCCCTGCCTGCAGCAGACTGATGGTACCTTCTCAGCCTTGGTAAAGCCACTGGAGATCAAGGATGGCTTGTTAGGCTTGGATCATACCACTGTTACACACACTGTTATATTAATGTTTAAAAACTGATATAGCCATGTTGGTAGGCAGTCAGTTTGAAGTGCACCTGTAAGAACAAGAGAAATAATTGGCGCACTAAGAAGAAAAAAACAGATGTATAATGTGATGGCTAGTATATTAACCACACAAGTAAAGTCCTTAAAGTCCAAAGGTGGTTAAGGGATAATCGAACAATGCTTGGCTCAGTGGCAACTGATTCAAACAAAGCTAGAAGAGACTCTGTGTGAACCATAAAAGCGAGAGCAGCAGCGCCATCTAAGTGCAGCAATATAAGGCAATCATTTATTTCCACAAAATTGGCAACTTACAATAGTAGTAGTCAAATGAGCGCTTGTCAAACTGGTGTCAGCCGCTGTGTAACTCCTGGCCAGTCCCACTGCAGGCAGGTCTCCAAAGCATTGTCCTTGGCTGTGCCGTGATTCCCAGTACTTCCTGGTCAGTGTGGATCCTCAGGGCAGGCGGGAGTGATGTCAGCTCCAGGTAAAGCAGCAGTAGGTGTGGCACACATACGGAGCATGCATGCTTCTTCATCAGACCTATGGCCTAAGTCTACGTGTGCATGGACCAGGGGCGGACTGACCATTTGGAAACTCGGGCACTGCCCAAGGGCCGGGGTCAGTAGGAGGCCCCATGAGATGCCCCTGGTACCTTTTTCATAGTCTTTTTTGAGTTTGGGCAAGGACACAGGGGCCCCATGATCCCCTATTGCCCGGGGGCCCCATGAGTTGTCAGTCCGCCCCTGCTGTTGTGATACTTTTTTTATTTGCACTAACATACAATTTTGAGGACAAGCTTTCGGGGTATGTCCCCTTCTTCAAGGTCCAGGTAGTAGTACTGCCTGGACCTTGAAGAAGGGGACATACCCCGAAAGCTTGTCCTCAAAATTGTATGTTAGTGCAAATAAAAAAAGTATCACGGACAGTACTCAATTGTTTAATTCAAAAAAAGGCCAATTGGAGATCTTCAACATCAGAGCAGGGGCGCCCTCTAGTGATAACATTTTTCAATTACACCCCTCACAATACGTTTTTAAACTATTTCTGTCATCTCAAACTCTACTAAAGTGTGAGATAACATTGTAAGGCAAAAACTCTTATTTTTAGTATTGCATGAAGTTGGGAAGGGTTTGAGGTTCTTATCAGGTTTGCATTGTTGTATATGTATGCATCCACTGGGTTACATAGTTAGTCTGGCTGAAAAAAATATAAAAGTCCATTCAGTTCAACCAGTAAAAAAAAAAAAGTTATAATGCTATACCGTCAGTTGATCCAGAGGAAGGCAAAAAAAAACCAGCAAAGCATGATCCAATTTGCTCCTGCAGGGGAAAAAATTATTTCCTAATCCCCCGAGAGGCAATCGGATATTCCCTGGATCAACTTTACCTATAAATGTTAGTATCCAGTTATATTCTGTGTATCCTCGCTTTTTATCAATGTGACAATAATGAGGGTGATGGAGATCTTGTGGACAGGAAGTCACAGGTAGCAACCTAAACCTCACAAAGGTTCTAAACTAGGTATCAACAACACCTGGCACAGGTACCCAGGTTGGCATGTAATGCCATTTGTGCTAGCATCCACTGCCATTGGTTGTATTTGGCCTACTCACCTACCTGATGTGACTAAAAACTCACCTGCAACTGAAGCCTATCCACACACTCACAGTGCTACCCTGCATTCCTAGGGGGACAGAGTGTGAGGCTGATGTGAGGTGTGGAAAGTGCAGGAATTTGAACTAATCAGAAGGTGCAGAGTTGGGACTGATTTAAGGAGTGAAGGTGCAGGAATTGGGGTGATCTGAAGTCTAAAGGTGCATGAATTGGGGTGATCTGAAGTCTAAAGGTACAGGAATTGAGACTGGTCTGAGGTCTAAAGGTGCAGGAATTGGGGTGATCTGAGGTCTAAAGGTTCAGGAATTGGGGTGATCTGAGGTCTAAAGGTTCAGGAATTGGGGTGATCTGAAGTCTAAAGGTTCAGGAATTGGGGCTGATCTGAGGTCTAAAGGTGCGGGGATTGGGGTGATCTGAGGTCTAAAGGTGCAGGAATTGGGGTGACCTGAGGTCTAAAGGTGCAGAAATTGGGGTGATCTGAAGTCTAAAGGTGCAGGAATTGAGGCTGATCTGAGGTGTGAAGGTGCAGGAATAGGTTTGATCTGAAGTCTAAAGGTGCAGGAATTGTGGCTGATCTGAAGTTTGAAGGTGCAGGAATTGGGGTGATCTGAGGTCTAAAGGTGAAGGAATTGGGGTGATCTGAGGTCTAAAGATGCAAGAATTGAGGATGATCTGAGCGCTATAGGTGTAGGAATTGGGGTGATCTGAGGTCTAAAGGTGCAGGAATTGGGGTGATCTGAGGTCTAAAGATGCAAGAATTGAGGCTGATCTGAGGTGTAAAGGTGCAGGAATTGAGGCTGAACTGAGTGCTATAGGTGCAGGAATTGGGGTGATCTGAGGTCTAAAGGTGCAGGAATTGAGGCTGATCTTTGCGCTATAGGTGCAGGAATTGGGGTGATCTGAGGTCTAAAGGTGCAGGAATTGGGGTGATCTGAGGTCTAAAGGTGCAGGAATTGGGGTGATCTGAGGTCTAAAGGTGCAGGAATTTGGGTGATCTGAGGTCTAAAGGTGCAGGAATTGGGGTGATTTGAGGTCTAAAGGTGCAGGAATTGGGGTGATCTGAGGTCTAAAGGTGCAGGAATTGGGGTGATCTGAGGTCTAAAGGTGCAGGAATTGAGGCTGATATGAGGTCTGAATGTGCAGGAGTTGAGGCTGTTCTGAGACCTGAAGGTGTATGGGAAAAGGTTGCTGACACCTGTTCTAACTCTCTCTACTCTACTAAATATTTTTGTAGCTATTTCTGTCCTATTGGGAAATGTCCCATTTGTCCTTCTGATCCCAAGTTACTGGCATGAAAAATTAAAAGTAAACTTCCCACTGGGGACACAAATAGCACTCAATCCGTGGAGCCTCACCCCAATGATATGTACAGCTTCTTCACATCTTCAAGAAGTTAGTGCATAGGCACAGGTAGCACCTACAAGATGTCTGCTGTGAGGCTGTATATACTATGAGAAAACATCACCAACATAAAGATGTAGTCGGCACCTGGATTGGTTGGGGGAATATATTCGAATAGGTCAGATAGCTATGAATGTGGGAGCCTTGGAGTTTGAATTTTAAAGTGAACCTGTCCTTTAAAAGCTAAGTTCACCTTCTGGAATAAAATAATAAAGGCACACATTTTTGCTAGCAAAAAAATGTGCATTTATTATTTTTTTATAGGAGTGTGCAGGGCATTGCACCCATGATCAACAGATCAGAAATGTCAGGCTCCTGCACACACTGCCTATGGCTCTCTATCCGTATGTCTGTATGGGCAGGCAGTTCCTGAGCTGTTGGCATTGTGAATGAACCACGTGTGTGCTGACTAGCATGACCACAGTGTATTCAAACTACAAGTCCATCTGCAGAGCTGAAGGTAACTGAGGTAGGGTTCAGATCTAGAAACATGACACGGACTGACTTCCTGCCCAGTATGTAAGGATGCAAACTTCCACCATACACACAATTTAATTTCCCATAAATAATCTCACCTTGTCTTTTAGGATATACAGTGATACCGGATTCTTGCAGTCCCGCTCCATGGTCCGTGAGGTTACTTCAACTGCACAGGCAAGAAGACACAGCATGATAAACATAGGACACCATTCTGCCCCCATCAGAACGTACACTGAGGGGGAAAGTTCCTGACTGAACCTTGGCTAAGACACATATTTGAGCCACTATGAGGGATTCCCACTTTCCCTGTGCTGAGTTTCATGCCCTGCACACATTTTGTGCTTATTATGAGGGGTGGCTACCATCCCTGATCTAGGTTTCTGGGTCTGCACATCAGCTGTGCCTATTATGAGAAGTTCCCACCATCCCTGATCTAAGTTTCTGGGTCTGCGCACCCGCTGTTCCCATTATGAGGGGTTCCCATCAGGGGCGGACTGACAACTCATGGGGCCCCTGGGCAATAGGGGATCATGTGGCCCCTGTGTCCTTGCCCAAACTCAAAAAAGCCTATGAAAAAGGTACCAGGGGCATCTCATGGGGCCCCCTACTGACCCCGGGCCCTCGGGCAGCGCCCGAGTTTCCAAATGGTCAGTCCGCCCCTGATTCTAACGGAAGTACTCAAGCGCAGTCTGGGTCGGTTCCGTTACACTAATCATGGTGTAAATAATTGTTTCTTTTGCTATTTGTGATCATGTCTACAGTAACTGATAAAAAGTTCCTTATTGTAGACATGTTCCAAGCTGTTCTCTATATCCATACAATCTGATGATGTATAACCACTGCTACAACCATTATGAAAAATCTGCATTATATTCATCCTTTTGTAGTATACAAATCGTTCCTGGAAAGACAACTAATCTCAAGGACTAGCAAAAAAATAATAATTTCTAAGAGTTATCTAGCAGTTGCCAAGCTACAAGAGAAGTCCATATATCCCTCCAACACTTCTTGATAAGAGTCTTTGAACATGAAGGTGAACCCACAATGGTGATGTTTCCAAGGTCTCAGCTACATGCACGCCGCTGTAACTAGAGGAAATCTGCTAAAAGTGACTCCTATCTTTAAATGTGAACTCCAGCCTTCCCTTCAGTTTGGTACAGTTGTATCAGCTCCTCTCCTGGACTGATATTATGTACTCTGATTTCACTGCACACTGTGGGCTTATCACAATGTTCATTAGAATTTGCAGCAAGTCAGACAGAGCCTGCCTCGTTTCCTAGCTGGAGGATATCCAGCCTGACTGTCCATGGTCTGCCCCCTTCTATTGTTGGACTTTATATTTCTGTCAGTTATGGAAGCTCAGCATCACATGGGGGTGTTACCTAGTGTGCTCTTCATACAAATACAACCTTCCTCCTCTCATGAGGGTATTTTGATATTTGTCCCCTCCCTCTTAGATTGTAAGCTCCCAGGATCAGGGCCCTCTTAACCCTCTTGTATTGAACTGTATTGTTGCTGTATTGTCTCCCGTTATATTGTAAAGCGCTGAGCAAACTGTTGGCTCTATATAAATCCTGTATAATAATAATATATAAATCCTGTATAATAATAATATATAAATCTTGTATAATAATAATTTGTATAACTCCTAAGGGCCAACCCACTGCGTGCATGAGGCCTCTTGTTATCATCCTTGCTGAGTGACTGCTGTGGTAAAGTCTCTTTAAAAACTTTATTTTCAAACAGTCAGACCGGGCAGATGGATTAGTTGTAGGTTATTCCTCTTTTACTTATAGATTTACAACCCTAACTTAGAGTAAAGCTGGATATATACATATCAAGAACCAGGCAAATTTCAATCTATATGTATCCTCTGTTCAACGAAAGCTGATCGTTAGACTGAATTCTGTTGAACGGTCCTGCTGCAAAACCAGTATTCGATCAGCTGCTGCTGCCAATGGACCACAGTGCGGATCAGTGTATTCTGACAGGGAGAGGAGTCCCCACTGTGAGAATTCAATAGCACAGCAAGGGAGATTATTGCATCCATGTCGCTTGTGTGCAAGTAGGAATCTGTTTTGTTTTTCAAGGAGCAGGTGTATACAAAAATGTATGCCCAGCTTAGGACTGTAAAGACAGTGCTTTATACAGGGAATCCACACTTTCATGTGATGTGATATGTTCACATTCTGGGTTAGGTGTTTATTATGCAAGTACCAGTCACCTTCATGTTTTAGAGACTCCTCCGCATGGTCCACATATTCACAAGATGCTTGTGTCTCCAGCTTGTGTTTCTCTCTATAAAGAATGCAAGCATAATTAATAAAGCTTCACTTCTTGTTCTGGTGAAACTCTCTCATAACCTAACATGCAGGGTGTCACAGGGACAGGAAGTGAGACAAATCTGTCACCCATAGGAACAAAGACAGTGAAAGAATCTAACAGAAAATATGATCCTCATTTTATCTGATTTTTTATTCAATGGCTGGATTTAAGATCTTAAAGGAGACAAATACTGAGAGCAATAAAAAGGGTCTGTCATTGCAGACTTCTAGCTCCCTCTAAAATACTAGTTGCCTGGCTGTCTGAGGTTTTAATAATGCCTCAGTAAAAGAGGACCTGTCAGGAAGTTTACAAGTCTATATGATGAAGTTCCTGACACTATACAACAGTGTCATTTTTTTTCCGAAGAGCTCCTTCCATCTTTTATCATTAAATAACAATCTATAACAATAACCTAGGTGGATACGGCATCGCTCCGATGTGGCATCGCCCCCCCGTGCGCTCACTGGAGCACTGGGCTATGGAGGGGTAGGGAGCGGCTGTCTCAAGGTCTCAGAGGCTCGTTGGGAGGCTGAGCCAGGTGCCGCCCCAGACTCTGGGGTGGAAGTGTACAATCCAAACGCACACGTTCCTGCATTAAAAATGGCTGTGTGTATAAGTGGGTGCTGCAGCGACCGTCGGCTGAAACCAAACAGAATCAAGCACACCGAGGATCACCAATATGGGTCCAAAAGTTTTAATGAATGATCACATAGTTACAGCAAGACAATGTT
This sequence comes from Staurois parvus, assembly GCF_062004578.1. NCBI lineage: Eukaryota > Metazoa > Chordata > Amphibia > Anura > Ranidae > Staurois > Staurois parvus. The sequence goes on along the minus strand of NW_028318467.1, from coordinate 4,234,269 downwards.
TCAGAGTCTCGCAGGAACCCTTCATCAGGTCACATGCCTGATGAAGGGGTCCTGCGAGACTCCCGAAACATTGCCTTGCTGTAACTATGTGATCCTTTATTAAAACTTTTGGACCCATATTGGTGATCCTTGGTGTGCTGGTGACATTCTCCCTTGCAGACTCTGAGGTGGATCCCGATTTTAAAGTCGGGATCTTTCCCCAGCCTGGACCGGTTGAGTGAAAACGGCTGTCAGCTGAAAGTGGGTCACAGGAGTGCAGAATGATCCACAAATGAGATTTGGCTGTACTTCTTTAAAATAATCTCTGCTGATCCTGCCATTAAGGTTCTTGTTCAGGCACTTCGTGTTATAGGGTGAGAATTCTGTGTCCCTGTCTCTCAAATGTTCTTCGGCATTATTATGGGCTTCAAATGGGGACTACATGTGGCCAATTCAACACATATATCACAGATATGGTTGACTATGGTCATCAGAAAACCTGCCCTGTGAAAAGCCTCACAGCCATTGTTGGAGTGCATGTAGACGGGAAGTGGCTACAAAGAGGCTGCAGCAGATCAGCAGCACTGAGACGTCAAAGGACCAAAAAGTGGTGAAGCAGCAGCAAACTAAAAGCCATCCGGTTAGGGTTTACTTTTACTTTAAATTAGCCATTTCTTGTTGACGTATGAATTCTATAAACTCCTTTTTGTTATCACATTATAGAAGATGAAACTTAGACAGACACAGATGAGGAAGAGGAAGAAAGTCAAAATACTGATGACTGTCACTGTACTTTCTGGATGGTTTCCAGCAAGCGCAGACTGTTACCAAGGTAACCAGTAAAAATATTCCTCCCATAGACAGGACGATGTACAAAGAGCTTCTTCCTGCATAAAGAAAAATGTTGCACATTACTACCATACATATTATACTGGGAACAGCAGCAAATGTACTGCAGTGGGATTCCCAGCAGCCGTAATGTCATGGCCAAATGATCAACAACCTGGTGTGTACTGAATGACTGCAGGATGAATGGACAATACAGATAGATTGGTAGGAAGGTATGCAATAGCTCTGAACAGAGAATACTATTTAAAGTGTTACTAAACCCACAACAGTAAAATCAGTCTGTGTATATAGTAAAGCATGCTTGTCATACTCACCGTGGAACCTAAGGGGTTAATCCTCTGCATTGTGTAAAAAGGCCGTTTGATCCTGTCTTCTCTGCCCCTTCTCTTGTTCAAATGTCCCCTGATAAGACAGACTGAACCCGTAGCCACATGCACATGCTCAGTTTAGTATGTATTGCTAGAGAGGTTCAGGGGCGGACTGACAACTCATGGGGCCCCTGGGCAATTGGGGATCATGGGACCCCTGTGTCCTTGCCCACACCCAAAACACACCCAAAAAAAGCCTATAAAAAGGTACCAGGGGCATTTTATGGGGCCCCCTACTGACCCCGGGCCCTCTGGCAGTGCCTGAGTGTTCGAATGGTCAGTCCGCCCCTGGAGGTTTTTTTTTTTTTTTCTTGGGAGAGTGCATGTGATCAGCACAGGGCCAATCAACACTGCCCAGACAGAGGGTCAGGGGTTCTGCATCCTCCTAGAGAAGAAAGAGAACTCCTACAACCTTTAACCTGTGTTCAGCTGAAGTCACAAGACCGCTCTAACTGCTGATGAGAAAAGGTATTTATTAGTTTATATTTACTAAAATAATTGCATTTCCATGTTCTGTGTACTGTGGGAGACCAGATATAGTGAATGCGGGGTCCGGGGAGACCAGATATAGTGAATGCAGGGTCCGGGGAGACCAGATATAGTGAATGCAGGGTCCGGGGAGACCAGATATAGTAAATGCAGGGTCCGGGGAGACCAGATATAGTGAATGCAGGGTCCAGGGAGACCAGATATAGTGAATGCAGGGTCCGGGGAGACCAGATATAGTGAATGGAGGGTCCGGGGAGACCAGATATAGTGAATGCAGAGCCCTGGGAGACCAGATATAGTGAATGCAGGGTCCAGGGAGACCAGATATAGTGAATGCAGGGTCCTGGGAGACCAGATATAGGGAATGCAGGGTCTGGGGAGACCAGATATAGTGAATGCAGGGTCTGGGGAGACCAGATATAGTGAATGCAGGGTTCGGGGTTTAGTAACACTTTAATTACTGGAAAGCTATTTCAGTAACAGGCGTGCTCAGGAATAATTTCAACACTTGACCACTAGGTGGCAGCACAATATTATTATTATTATTATTATACAGGATTTATATAGCGCCAACAGTTTGCTCAGCACTTTACAATATAATGGGAGACAATACATCAACAATACAGTTCAATACAAGAGGGTTAGGAGGGCCCTGCTCCTTGGAGCTTACAATCTAAGAGGGAGGGGCTGGTGGTACAAAAGGTAGTAACTGTGGGGAATGGACTGGTAGAAGGAAAAAAAGATTCCATTATTAGCTGAAGGCAGGATAGGCTTGCCTGAAGAGATAGGTTTTCAGAGATCGTCTAAAAGTAGGCAGAGTAGACAATAGTCTGATAGATTGGGGTAGAGAGTTCCAGAGGATGGGGGAGGCTCTGGAGAAGTCCTGGAGATGAGCATGGGAGGAGGAGACAAGGGAGCTAGAGAGCGGGAGGTGGTGGGAGGAGCGGAGAGGACAGTTTGGGTGATATTTGGAGACAAGATTGGTGATGTAATTCGGGGCAGAGTTACAAATGGCTTTATATGTTATTGTTAATGTTTTGAATTTTATTCGTTGGGCAATGGGAAGCCAGTGGAGGGATTGGCAGAGAGGGGTGGCAGATACAGAATGGTTAGTAAGGTGGATGAGTCTAGCAGCACCATTCATGATAGACTGAAGAAGGGATAGCCTGCGATGAGGTAGGCCAATGAGGAGGGAGTTACAATAGTCAAGGCAAGATATAACCAGGGAGTGAATAAGTTGATTAGTGGTTTCCAAGGTAAAGAATGGGTGTATAACAGAGTATCAGAAAGGTACAGATTAAAACAAATAATTGTTTGCAGTTCTTTAGAAATGGAGTTGTATCAGCTGTCCACTAGGAGGCTGACTGTAGCTGTTATTTCATCTAGTGGGTAGAAAGGTTCCCCAAGCAAGTTTTACAAAGGTGAAGTTGGAGGAGTCTTTGGTATGTACAGTGCCTTGAAAAAGTATTCATATCCCTTAAAATATTCCTCATTTTGTCATGTTACAAACAAAAATGTAAATGTATTTTACTGAGACATAATTGTGAAGTGGAAGGAAAATGATAAATGGTTTTCAAACTTTTTTACAAATAAATCTGTGACAAGTGTGGCGTCCATTTGTATTCAGCCCCCCGGAGTCAATACTTTGTAGGACCCCCTTTTGCTGCAATTCCAGCTGCAAGTCTTTTTGGGGATGTCTCTACCAGCTTTGCACATCTAGAGAGGGACATTTCTGCCCATTCTTCTTTGCACAATAACTCAAGCGCTGTCATTTTGGATGGAGAGCATCTGTGAACAGCAATTTTTAAGTCTTGCCACAGATTCTCCATTGGATTTAGGTCTGGACTGTGACTGGGCCATTCTAACACATGAATATGCTTTGATCTAAACCATTCCATTGTAGCTCTGGCTGGATGTTTCGGGTCGTTGTCCTGCTGGAAGGTGAACCTCCGCCCCAGTCTCAAGTCTTTTGCAGACTCTAACAGGCTTTCTTCTAAGATTGCCCTGTATTTGGTTCCATCCATCTTCCCACCAACTCTGACCAGCTTCCCTGTCCCTGCTAAAGAAAAGCATCCCCACAACATGATGCTGCCACCACCATATTTCACAGTGGGGATGTTCGGGGTGATGGGCAGTGTTAGTTTTCCGCCACACATAGCGTTTTGTATTTAGGCCAAAAAGTTCAATTTTGATCTCATCTGACCAGAGCACCTTCTTCCACATGTTTGCTGTGTCCCCCACATGGCTTCTCACAGACTGCAAATGGAACTTCTTATGGCTTTCTATTAACAATCGAATTCTTCTGGTCACTGTTCCATAAAGGCCAGATTTGTGGAGTGCACAACTAATAGTTAGTGATGGGCTGCATGTTCGAGTTGAACGTCAGTTGGACTTGAACATGGACTGTTTGTGTGTGAATGGTTCGGGTGTTTGGCGGGCTGTTCACTCTCCGGGCCCCACTTCGCCTTGACAATGCATTGTGATTGGCCAAAGCATTGCAGGTCAGGTGCAATGCTTTGACAAATCACAGGACTTGATGTCACAAGGGGGCAGGGCGATCCCCCAAAACCTGTAGCTGTTGACTTTTAATAAACACACACTGACCTGTCCCAGGGTCTTGCGATGTGCTCACCCGTGCCGTCCCTTCTCTTCTTCTCCTCTCCCCGGTGCTGGTATCCCAACTGTGGGCACCAGGCTGTGACAGCTTGCGGCTCCACAGCCGGGTGCCCGCTGTGCATGCGTGAGTCGCACTGTGCATCCTGATTGGTCCGGCAGTCTTCTGGGACCTGTGAAGGTTCCCAGGAAACTGGGAGGAAGGAGGGGGCCGAACTTCTGGCTCACTTTGCCTCTGTAAACTGAGCCGGAAGTGGGAGCGGGTACCTGTCAAAACCAGGTACCCGCTCCCCCCCAAAAAGTGCCAAACATGGCAGTGGAGGGAGGGAGGAGGCAAACAAGTGGAGCTTCCACTTTTGGGTGGAACTCTGCTTTAATAATAAAACTCATGCGGTATTTTAGTAATTGAGCGGTATCTTACCACATACTCAGATGCAGTAAGATACCGCTTGTCGCAAACATGCGCACCAGAGACTGACGCAGTCCTCCATTTTGGTTAAGAGTTCGCCATGTCCCCCCCCCCCCCATTCTCCCCCTTCCTCTCTGTTCAGCCACAGTGACATCTGGTTGTGGGTCACTGGCAGGCTAGAGCCAGCAGGGAGCCCAGAGCTATAAAACACCTCTCTGAGCCCGGGCCTAGCTGTCCAAAGAACCTGTGCAATTTAACACCTCGTATAAGATAAGGCAAGCTTTCCCCGGAGTTCAAAGAACATTCCCAGGAAACACGACCAGATAACCTTTGTTAAAATCCATTTTTCCCCTATGTCTCATATCTTGGAATATGAGAGACTTACATAAAAACCAGATATATCGTCAGATTGGCTAAGAGGAGATGAACAATTTAATGGGTCGCTCTCCTTGTCTCGAATACATAGGGAAGCAGAAAAGTAGATCTCGGGAACTGATCAGTGTATAATTTCATAATTCATATCTAATCAATCCTCAGACGTGTCTGCATAATAATCTACACATGGGTGGAATGTCACTTGTGCAGATGGAAAGTTATAAGCCAAAATATGAGTTATGGGAGATTTTGGCTCTAGTTGAGGTATCCGCCCATACCTACATGCCCAAAACGGGGTATTGGTCCTTGACTTCAGAGACACCCCCTGCTGGGGAACGACAAATTAGGCTGTCAGGCCTAAGAGAAAGTAGTTGAAGACGTCTCCCATTCTAACATCAGTACCACCTGGGGCGACCCGTGCCCTTTCGCTCTGAAACTTGGATCTGCTAACCCAGGACTTTGGCAAGTACCTTAACCCTTTCACCTCTCTCTGATATCTCTTTGCTGTGCTGTTAGTCTCTGTATATTTATATATATATCTTAGTTACATCTTTTTCTGTAAATATTTTTATTGCACCTGCTTGACCTTTTAGTAATAAATCTTTCCTTCTGAAAGTGTTGAACTGTTTCTATAGCTCTGTATTGCAATTTACGAATTCCTGCCTCCAAAGAGAATGCTACTGTGTTTGTTTAACTCTCTGTATAACCGCATTATACAGACTATTACCTCAACCATTATAGTGTTATAACTGATATCACCGAGTTTCCTCTTTTTCTGTACAAAAAGGAGGTGGTGGCAGTGTGAAGGGTTAATTGCGTAATTAACCTGACCCAGTAACAATCGCTCCCAGGCTGCCGGCACACAGGTTGTGGTCCAATTAGCTGGAAAATCGTTGTGCAGGGTGCAGCTGGGTGTGGCATTGTTACGCACGTGACATCGCGGTTTTAGATTGGCTAGTCCTTCGGTCACGAGTTTGGTGAGAAGGGCTGGGGTCTGACGCTGCGATCGTGACACCGCTCAGTATATTGTCCCTGTTCGAAGTTTGCGGTTGAACTTTCAGTAGGGTGGAATGTTTGATCCCCAACCGAACAGGGGGTTGTTCAGCCCACCACTAATAGTTGTCCTGTGGACAGATTCTCCCACCTGAGCTGTGGATCTCTGCAGCTCCTCCAGAGTTACCATGGGCCTCATGGCTGCTTCTCTGATTAATGGTCTCCTTGCCTCTCCCTGTCAGTTTAGGTGGATGGCCATGTCTTGGTAGGTTTGCAGTTGTGCCATACTCTTTCCATTTTCGGATAATGGATTTACTAGTGCTCCGTGAGATGTTCAAAGCTTGGGATATTTTTTTATAACCTAACCCTGCTTTAAACTTCTCCCCAACTTTTTCCCTGACCTGTCTGGTGTGTTCCTTGGCCTACATGATGCTGTTTGTTTACTAATGTTCTCTAACAAACCTCTGAGGGCTTCACAGAACAGCTGTATTTATACTGAGATTAAATTACACACAGGTGGACTCTATTTACTAATTAGGTGACTTCTGAAGGCAGTTGGTTCCACTAGATTTTAGTGTAAAAGGGGCTGAATACACGTTTTAGATATTTATTTGTAAAAACTTTTTAAAACCATTTATCATTTATCTACCACTTCACAATTATGTGCCACTTTGTGTTGGTCTATCACATAAAATCCCAATAAAATAAATTTATGGTTTTGGTTGTAACATGACAAAATGTAGAACATTTCAAGGGGTATGATTACTATTTCAAAGCAATGTACCTTCATGTGGCTGAAGGTAATGCCACCCCACTGGAAGGGCAATATCCCAGAGCCAGTCTGCACAGTGTCCTCCATGACTGCACTCCTTGGTGGCCCACTCACTGGATACATGGAATGGCATGAAAAAGTTGGAAGGCCCAGCACCTGATAGCAGCTCACCTGCCCAGTCACTGCAGTTCCATTAGGTGTGGCTTCTCTGAGTACCAGAGGATGGGAAGAGCTGGAATTTACTGTATATCCCCTGAGCATGTCCAAGAATCCAGAGGATTATGGGAGCCTAGGGGATGGTGGGGAATGTAGTTAAGGAAGCCTGCACATGCCAATAAGTAAAGGGGCGCTCTGCTTGCCTCTAAGGGGAGCAAATTGTCACCCCCACCCACTAGACTGAAAAAAGCAGAAAATGTAGAAAGGATGGTTGTGCTACAAAATTAGTGTGAGCCTGGTAGTTTTTTTTTTTCAACATGATAAAATGATCATGTAAATGATAAAAGAAAACTGCAGTGTGTTTTGGAGGCTCAGAGCTCCCCCTTTGTCAGGTCTTAAATGCTGGCATTGAGGAGAAAAAAACTAAACAGGTGTTGTACTGTCTTGGGTCACCGTGCGGCATCACTAGCAACTCGTAAAAGCATGATCCTTGCCCTTTTCTGCAATATTTTATAGATACCCCAAAAAACTCAAGCATTTATTGTACTGCTAAAAATTGTATATTATAGTCCTGATCATAATCAATAATATATATATATATAATCACCGTGCATTCCCTTTAACAACTATAAACTATATTATAAAAAATACATATTCTGCTTACTGTAGACAGTGAGCTTAAATGGAGTGCTGCGTCCACTGCTGATGGGATTTCCCACCAAGCAAATGTAGATGTCATCATCGGCCATGGTGACCCTGGAGATGGTCATCACTCGGTGGTCGGGGGAGAGTAGTATCCTGGAGTCATTGGCCAGGGTCTTTCCCCCCTTCAGCCAGGTGTAGAGGGGCTTTGTGCCATTATCATGGATGCAGCTCAGCGTGAAGTTCTCTGCGAGCTCCAGGACAGTGGATGACGGGACCGTGACACGGGGCTTGGATATTGGAACTGCAAGGAACATAGAAATGGTACATTTTGTGGATATATTTCTGTCGACATTTATTGAAAATAAAAATGAATCATTAAACTTGACTGTTTAAATTGCTTAACAACTTCTTATACAGTATCTGTCAGGGCTTTTGTATAATGAAGAACACAGTAGGAAAAGTGAGACTCCACAATGGTAAAGGACATAAGACAAAATCATCATATTTGGTGCCAATTATATACTTCCCGCCTACCTAGGATCAATTGTCTCGTACCCCCCCTCTCCATCCCATCCCCCTTTCTCCCCACCTACACCCTCACTCCAACTTCTACCCCAGTCCATTGTTATCAACTAAATTAGTGACACACAAAGCAAAACATGGCCAAAGGAGACACTATGCTCAATTATCACCAGTACACTATGATCCAACAAGTCAGAGATTAGGACAAACTATCAATTGTAGACAACAGGTGGTTAAAGCTGAATTCCAGGTATGGTTTGTTTTGCATAATTACATTGGTCCACTTTGGACCAATGTAAGTATCCATATTCCATACCTATGGGATCCCTGTGGAAGCAGAGAATCACTGGAGTATTTGTCACTACTACAGTGATCGCCGCAGTCTTCCAAGTCCTGTGCCAAGTGGCTGTTGGGAATGCAACAGCATGTACTATAATGTACTATATATAGTATTGTATGTTAATATCACTTGACCAGTAGATGGCACTGTACACTAAGGTTACTAGTTGTGCATATGTGTAAACCTGGTTGGTTCTCTTTCTTCCTTCCTCTCTTCTCTCTCTTCAAAACCAAGATGTCTGCTGAAATGTGTTCTGTATGTTTGCAACTTAAGCCACACAAGTAAAACAGAGTTCTGCCTCATCACAAGCTACCAGTGTCTTCTCTAACACATAACCAACAGTGGCTGCAATGCTGCATCGGTCCCTCGGCGCAGCTACCATTCAAAGAATGCGTTCCATATTTCTTAATATATGCAAAGCATTTTCTGATTGGATGTACTGCAGAAGAGGTGACATCATGAAATCTCTCCATAATAAGGGAAATCCCCTTTTAGGGCATGTTCACACTGCACAGTTCATAACACACAGCACATAATGCATGATGCATTGCATTGTTTCTTCATTCTTTTATTTGTAACTTCTGTGTTAGACCCCATTCACACTTAGCAATCCAGAATTACAGACACAATCACTGTGATTCTGCCTGCAATTCCAAATCAAATGGCAATCGCTGCAAAATGAATGATGCACATTTGGGTGTCACTAATTCTAGATGGCACCCCAAACGCGGTGCGATTTTGCTGCAATTGTCACACGACAGAATTGCACGGCAATCGCAGCAAATACACACTTTAAAAATAGCATGAAGCTTGTCACATAAAAAGCAGGAGCTTATTTTGGGTGACTAATGCACATATGGCAGCCCATTGAAGTGAATGGACTGCCCTATATGCAACACATGGAATCTCATGAAAATCAACCACAAAAAAACTAAACTAAAAATGTAAAGTGTGAATGGGGCCTTAGTTCTGTATGCTGCAGAGCATTGCCTACATCTTTTGATCGCAGCGCATTGTTGTGAACAGGTCCTACACAAAACAAGGCTTTTTGCCTTGTCTTTACAATGGCACTGCATTGAGGAACGCTGACCAGCACTGCCAGTGTGAACACACTATTAGGTGTTTATCACCAGAAAAGGTGTCCCTATTAGAAGATTTCTCCTCTATTTCTGCTCCAGTGCGAACTCAAACAAATTAGGTTTTCCCTCACTTTAGGTCCTTGGGATGATACTCACCTAGAGGGGAGAATATTCCCAGTAGGGACACAGACTGCAATAAAAACCAAAAAGTGGTTCTAACCTCTAACATGTACAAACTGAAGAAAAACAAGCCTGCAATTCAAAATGATGAGCTTCACAAGACCTGTTGGGGGAGTAGGTGTTTTATTTTTGGGTGCACAAACACTTTAAAGTGTATTTGGATTCTAAATGGGCCCCCAGGAGGTGATACCCATAATATCCTAGAATACACAGCATATTTGCACATTATGGCAGACTTATCTGCCAAACTATCCTCTTCAGTGCTGCCCTGTCAGTGCCCCCACCAGTCATGGATTCTTCCTTCTTCTCCCAGTCTTTCTTCTGCGTTTGGCCACTTGATTGGCCAGGCCATGATGACGTCACTCCAATGCATACGCATGGGAGTCATATCATCACAGCACAGGCAGTTGCCATAAATGTACACTGAGCTGCACATCCATGGCTCAGAGTACATTAACACTGACAGAGAGAGAGAAGCAATTATGCCAGAAGAGACCAAAAGGATCTCTTCTGTCATAAAAATCCTGCCTGTCACTGCTTTTTTCCACTTTCAAGTGACCCTGTCATATAAGTAAATTGTTTCAGCAATGCATATTCCGTGAAAGAAGAGACTCAATACTAACCCCATAGAGAAAAATAAACAGAGGGCGCACCAGCCTGGTGCATTACCTTAAAAATGTTTAATGAATGTAAATAATAAGTATTATACTCACAAATGATCAATAAATAAAAGGCACATTATAAAGAAACAGCTCTGTCCAATTCACACTGCGTGTCTATCTGTAGTGAGAACTCTGGACATCCAAAAGGGTGACACGTTTCGAGGACTAGCTTCTTCCTCAGAGCCTACTATGACGTGCCTTTTATTTATTGATCATTTGTGAGTATAATACTTATTATTTACATTCATTAAACATTTTTAAGGTAATGCACTAGGCCGTTGCGCCTTCCAATTGTTTTTCTCTATTCAGTACTTTAGACTCCCCCGGTTCTTTGAGGGCAGCAAGGCGTGCATATCCCAAGTATTTCCATATGTGGTCTTAATGACATTGAGTCCATCCCCAAGCGCAGGAGTGACTGGGTTTTCCACTTCTACACATCAATACTTACCCCTCCTGTCGCCTGTATTGCTGAACATTGCACCCTTACTGAGCAATGATTCCCTGAAGTCTGCTGAGAAACTGACACTTGGGGGAGTGTCAATTTCCTGGGACCCCCACAGATCTCAGTGGTGAACCTGCTGACCTCCATGTCACTACAGGATACAGTAACATAGTTTTATTATTTGTTGATCCTGCTAGTAAATTATATACAGTAAACCAGCCTTTCTCAACCAGGGTGTCCAGGCACCCTGGTGTGCCTTCAGGCTTCTTCAGAGGTGCCTTGGCAAAATGACCAAAAATTGTATACAAGCCAGCAGGTAGATCAAACCTGCCTTTTAGAACACAAAGCTACAGGTTTTTATTGTGCACTTTTATGACCTTCTATCTGCCAGCATCCTGACAACCAATGACATCAGTTGATAAGGAGGACGTGGGGTGCATGGACATCATCCTTGTTTGCCCCTCTCTGTCAGCATTGGGGTCACATTAGCAGAGTGAGGGACAGAAACACAGAGACACATTGGAATACTAGTCAGTACCAGTGTACAAAGGTGTATTTGCTTTGGAAGAATAAATCACCTCTAACATTGGGTGTACTGGATGTGTGTAGAATAGTTTTTACATTTTAGAATGGGGTGCCTTCAGATTGTGCAGAATTTTAAAGGGTGCCTTGACTGGAAAAAGGTTGAGAAACACTGCAGTAAACCATAACATCTTTCATTGTAACTGCTTAAAACGTGTTAGTTGAGCTTAGTTTGTCTTTCAGTCAATATACATATAAAACTATTATAATGTAAAGGTATCATCTAAATGAGTAAAGAAACAGCAATGTGCAATTTAAGATTTACTGAATGAAAGCAGGATAAATTGACCATGCAAACAAGATGGTAACGGGGGTATGCAATAAACACAGAACAAATAACAGGCAATTAAACTATTACAATAACATGAGCTGCCTGAGGAGCAGTTTCCCAATACACTGGCGCTAGATGGCAGCACAGTCCAGTCTATGAGACACTCAGAGAAACTCTTCAAGAGTAGTAAAGTGCAAACAACTACTTGTATTTTTCTTCATCAAAAGTCTCTCACAAGGAAGTAGACTGTCTCTGATAATCCAGGTAGCTGGCTGGAGGATTCCCTGGACCTGTTCCACACACAAGAGGCATGAAGAGCCTCTGGTCTGAACACATGAGTGTTCAGTAGTAGCAAGTGAAAGCACATGTAGCACCTCACAGCCAGCCCCCTACAGTCTCTCCTCTGACCAGGGTCAAAGGTACTCTCTGTAGACAGCTCCTAGCTGGGTACACTTCTCCAGGGAACCCTTCAGAGAAGCAGCCTTATATGGGGATCTCCAGCCTGGCCTGAGAGGCATTTTGCAATCCGTCCTATCCCTCACCTCCATCAGGGTCAGAATGTCTACAGCTGGCTCCTCCTGCATACAGGTCCACTCCATGCGGCCTCCTGTCCTGTCCAGGGCCTAAGTGTGCTGGCTATATGCTCACAGGTGTGGGGTGTTTAGCTTCTATGCCCCAAGAGAGAGTGTGCCCCCCCAAAACTAGAAGGGCTCTAGCTAAAAGGGAAGCTATCGCTTGCTTCTAACTTTCCACTTCACAGGCTATAATGAGAACAGAAATACTGTATCTAGTGGCCAGCCAACTAACTACAACTACCTTATCTTACATGCTGCTATAAGCACATTGGTGTCAGAAATGCTGGCCATAGACGGGTCGAAAATCGGCTGATTTTTCGGCTGAAAGTGGGTTAATTGGTTGGCCATTTTTCGGGGTTTTTGCACATTTTTTTCATCAGGCATGTTGGAAAATTTGCGCCCAATTTTGACGATCGGCCGATTTTTCCGGCAATGATGGGCAAATCGGCCGATCATTTTTCCGATAAAAAATCTGCGCAGGAAGAAGAAAATGAAGAAGAAGAATTCCAGTCCACTATTATATTTTATATGAAAAAGTTTTGCAGTTGCAACAAATGTATCTATTTGTATCCAAATAAAAACATCTGTATCCAAAATGGATACAAATGGATACATTTGTTGCAACCGCAAGACTTTTCATATAAAATATAATAGCGGACTGGAATTCTTATTATTATTCTTATGTATTGCTCCCCTGTGTGCTCCCCTGTCTCTGCAAGGTACAGAAGTAATTATGGGGTTAAATTCTGTCCATAGACGGGACGAAAATCGGCCAATTTTTTTACTGTTGGTGGTAACGTCAGCCGATCGAACGACCGATTTTTCATTTTTTTTTTTTTAAGCGGCCAATTTTCAACCCGTCTATGGCCTGCATAAGAGAAGCTTTCCATAGAGTCTCTGTCTACACACATCAGGTAATTCTGATTCTCTGGTTGCCATTTCATTTGGATATATGGGCACACGGAGGCCAAACACATCAGGGAAATTTTCAGTGCTGCCAATAATCATTGTCCACGTGTCTGTATATTTATGCAGATCAGCTAAAGGTAAATTTCTGCATTTTATTTATTATGATCACTGAATGACACCAAAGGTTTTATTGCAAGTGGCTGGTGATTTTTCTGATTCTGTTTGCTAAAACCTTTATATCCTGCTTCTTATCCTTGGGGGCTCATGTGCAGGGCTGGATTTTCCATTAGCTGCCCACCGTGCATGTGTGTAGCGGGCACCCACCGTGTCTGTGTGTAGTGGGCACCCACCGTGTCTGTGTGTAGTGGGCACCCACCGTGTCTGTGTGTAGCGGGCACCCAACGTGCCTGTGTGTAGCGGGCACCCACCATGTCTGTGTGTAGTGGGCACCCACCGTGCCTGTGTGTAGAGAGAAAGAGAATTCTGTGCCCCTCTGTCTCTCTCCATGGGCTCGGGGGTGCAAGCAGCTGCAGGCTGTGTGGCAACAATAGCGACGTCCTCAGTATGCAGGCAGCCCCGCAGATGAAGGCCGCAAGGAAGGTGAGGACAGCTAGGCCTGAGAGCCCAGTAGGGTGAAGAGCTCCACCACCACCCTGACCCCTGAATAGGCAAGCACAGCATCCCCGGAACCTCCCTGAACCAGGACTCCTCCAACCACCTCTCTGCTCCAATTTCAACAGTGAGGTCTGCTTCCCGGAATGGAAGACAGGCGGATTGGAGGCCCAAAGATTGAAAATGAGCAGGAGGCACAGGCTGTCAGGGAGCCACTGGAAGGATCAGAACACCCCCCAATCAAGAAGGAGACAGGTCCCTGCCTGCTGCTGGCTGTCAGGTTCTGGGCATCATTCACAGACCTACACGCAGACAGAGACTGGGAAAGGGGGGCAGAGGAGGTACTGCAGATAGGAACAGGCCAAAGATCTCTCTCCCATCTCCCCCCTCACCCCCCTCTCTCTCAACCCCCCCCCCCCTCTCTCACTGCCCTCCTTTCAGCCCTCCCTCTCTGCAGACCCTGATGTAAAAGGGAACTCTGTCGACTGTGATGTAAGGGGGGGGTGGATTTAGTGAGCAGAGGCCACCTTAGTTCAGAGTTCCCATTTGCATCACGGTCCGCAATGTCCCCATTACATCCGGGGTGGACTGACAACTCATGGGGCCCCCAGGCAATAGGGGATCATGGGGCCCCTGTGTCCTTGCCCAAACTCAAAAAAGCCTATGAAAAAGGTACCAGGGGCATCTCATAGGGTCCCCTACTGACCCCGGGCTTTCGGGCAGTGCCCGAGTTTCCAAATGGTCAGTCCGCCCCTGATTATATCAGAGTTCCCCTTTACATCAGGGTCTGCACAGGTACCCCCTTCAATGTAAGGGGGAACCCTGCAGATTCTGATGTAAAGGAGAACTCTGAGGCCTCTGAGGTAAGGGGGGGCTCTGATGACTAGAAACCCCCTTACATCAGTGTTCCCCTTTATATCAAAGTCCACAGCATTCCCCTTTACACATTTAAAAATATTTATATGAAAATATTTTATAAAGAAAAAAAAATTGGTTTTAACAGGGGGGTGGTGGGCGCTTCAGAATTCTCTACCAATAGGCTCCGGAGATGTAATGCCCTGCTCCTGTGCTCAGATTTTGCTACCAGTGATGTCTATAAAGGCCATATTTTAAAATGAGTACTCCACTGATGTGAATTTTATTGTCAGTATGCTCTCAGAAAGACACCCTGCAGTCTTACTACCCCTGTAGTCCTACTACCCATGGGATCTTCACTGCACAAATGTTTGATAAAGATTCCTTAGATTCTTGTAACCATTACAAAAACAATATCTTTATTATTATTGAGTCTGCACATCTGCTGTGCCTTTATGATGGCTCCTACCACCCCTGCACTGAGTTCCTGGGTCTGCACATCTGCTGTGCCCTTTATGATGGCTCCCACCATCCCTGTATTGAATTCCAGGGTTTGCACACCTGATCTGCCTTTTATGAGGGTCTCCTACCATTTCTGCCCTGAGTCCCTGGGTCTACACAGCTGCTGAGGTTCCAGGTCTGTACACCCTATTATGGGGGCTTCCACCATCCCTGATCTGAGTTCCCGGGTCTGTACACCTGCTGTGCCCATTATGAGGGCTTCCCACCATCCCTGCACTGAGTTCCTGGGTCTGCACACCTTCTGTGCCCATTATGAGTGGTACCCACAATCCCTGCTGAATTTTTATCTATTTTACATTCTGAAGGATGTAACATGTAACACCCAAAGCTATCAGGTGGACAGGAACAAAGTTGGAAATTATGGGAGATATCACTATTAAAGTATCCAAAACATATATGGCAAGGGCTGACTCGGCCCACTATGGTTCATCTGTGTCTTAAATATACATTTTGGATGGACCGACCCTTTACCGCCTACCGTCCACAGTGAGGTTGATGGTCTTTTCTCCTGTAAACGTATCATCGGTGATGGAGACCTCCACCCCGTAGGTCCCCTCATCGGACAGAAGGAGGTTACTGATTAGCAGAGAGCCATTCTCAAAAACATGTATCCGATCCTTGTAGTCTGCACGTAGGTTCCCTATGATGTCTGCGCCCACTGACTGCACCACAGTGATAGGTTTCTCTCTCTTCAGCTGCCATTTTACCACAGGTTTGTCGCTGCTCGAGCTGCTGTACTGCACTGAGAGGAGAGCCGACTGTCCATATGTGCCGTGGATGTGCTGAATGTGACTGGTGATGTTCACAGCGTCCACCAGATCTGGGAGCATAAGAGAAAAGTCAGATTTTACACCATTTGTTATTATCTGCTATTAATCTATAGTAACTATCAAAGTCAACAACCAGAACTGCAAAAATCAAGGAAACCACAATAATGGTGGAATGCAGGAGAGACACCACCCCAGGACATCGTGCTGGAGGGGGCGCTTCTGGAGCAAGAGAGGCACCCATGTAGGACAGTATGATGGGCTTCCAGGGCAAGAGACACCCTGCAATCTCCAAGGACAAGGAAAGAACAAAGAGAGGGCGCACAGGCCTAGTGCATTAGTGCTCTTCCTCAGAGCCCAAAGAGGCTCCTCGAAACGCGTCAGCCTATTGGATGTCTACATTCCCCATTACGGATTGTTGCTCAGCACGGTGTTGACCCAGCTGTTCTTTTATGATGTGCCTTGACTTTATTGTCGTTTGTGAGTACAACACCTATTTTATTTCTTATTAAACATTTTTTATGGTAATGCACTAGGCCTGAGCGCCCTCTGTTTGTTCTTTCCTCATTCAGTATATTTGGATTCCCCTGGTCTGTTGAGGGCAGCAAGGTGTGATTGTTCCAGGACATTCTTAATGTGGTTGCAGCCTGCATCGAGTCCATCCCCAAGCGCTGGTTCATTAATCTCCAAGGACACCATGCTGGGGGGGTTCTGGGGCAGGACACGCCATTTCCTACAACACACAGCTGTGGAGGTGGGAAGCTCCTGGGGCAGGAGCTTCTCCTGCCTCTGCAGTGCTTAGCTACAGATGCACTTGCCCACATCAAACCACCCCTGTGTGCTGACTCCCAAATGGCTCATTCTCCACTTCACAGTAAGTCAGAAAAAAGAAAGGAAAATAGATAACTCTGGAATAAAAAAAAGCAATATGTGTTTATCAATCTGTTTTATGCAGAGGAGACCACCTCAACGTCACCTACTGATGTGTTTTCCATGCAATGAGGTTATTGGTAATAAATTGATAAGTTCATGATGGCATGAGTTGATGAGTTATAAACTACTTCCAGAAAGAAGAACTTATGTTTGTTATGATAATATTAATGGAAACCCAAGTTTGTTTTACTATGATGATTATGACTAAGTCCCGCTGCTCTAACAATATCCCCCCATCCATTGTGGCTTTCCCTGCCCAAAGGGGTGGAACCCCTAGGCCCGGTGAGCAGCCACTGTCATTTGTGTACCCTGCGCAAGTCACTGTATGTGCTTGTTCCATCAGTTTGGAGGAGAAGGTAGGTGCATTTGGGTATCTTCACCCACATCTTCACCTGGGGTATCAGAGGACCTTGTCCTGGAAGAGCTGGATAAAAGGATCAAATTCAGGCATGCAATCAGAATTCCTAGACCTGCATAAGATTGGTTGCCAAGGGTATTGAGTTTTTTTTCCTTTTTTTCTTTTGGGTTAAGTTGGGCTTTTTTTAAGCATATATTTCTTTATTGGGTTCAGCAACAATAACATAACATGGGTTCCAGCAAGGATAAAGAATTAGATTAAAAGACTTTATTGGGTTCAGCAACAATAACATAACATAAAGTAAGAGCATCTTACCTGCATGGGTTCAAGCACGGATTTGAAGAATGAGATTAATAAACAGTAGGTTTTTCCATTTTAATAGGCAAGTCCATCAAAGAATTCTCCCCTTTGGCCCAATAATGCCCAGACAGGCTCCAATATCAGTCAATATTTAACTGCCTGCAACATTAATTTCCAATCTATGTGTGTGTTTTGGAATCTGATGCCGGTGGAGTCACTTTTTATAGTATTGTTAACAGCTGACCTGTTACTTTACCCCATTTCTACCTACTTTCAGATCTTCTATTATTGAAGCCTTCTAAGGTCATGTTGACACACACGTGTCTAGGTGCTGTTTGGATGTGGAGCCTCTAAATAAGGGCATATAAATATTTGCCCTTCATAATATAATTACATATCAATATCATATACATCTGACAATCTCTGTTTTATGGGAAAGACTAACGCATAAACACAAAGGGGTGGATTTACTAAAGGCTAATAGACTGTATTTTGCAAGTGCAATTGCACTCATAGCTTAGTAAATACAGTGAAGTTCTGCTGATTTCCATCATCCAATTATGTGCAAGCAAAAATGCTGATCTTTTTTACTTTTTCTTGCACCTGATAGGGTGTTCTTTATAAAGGGAAGCTCACTAAGGGCTCGTTCACACTTGGCTGTTTTACCAACGCTTGCCAAACGCCCCTAAAGCGTTTGGCAAGCATTGGTCCGGCGTTTGTGGAGCGTTTTTTAACGCTCGGCAAACGCTCCGCAAACGCCGCATGCGCGGTTTAGCGGCGGTTGCTAGGCGTTTGCCGAGCGTTAATAACGCCCCACAAACGCCTATAATGCAGTTTGAGTGGTGTTATTGCTCCGCAAACGCCCCGCAACTGCGTCGCAACCGCACCGCAAACGCCGGCCGGGCGTTTGCGGAGTGGCACCATAGAGGAGAATAGGAGGCTTCAAAGCCTCCTGACTCGACCAGAGGCGTCCGTTTTGCCGCGACGCAATGCGACGCGACGCAAACGCTCCCATTAGAACAGCACCATGTGCTGTAATGTGCAGAATTGGCAGAGGCGTTTGGGAAGCGGTAAAAACGCCTCCCAAACGCCTCTCTGCCGCCAGCACACAACGCTAGTGTGAACGTAGCCTAAGTCCTGGGGAAAATTAGCGCAACTGCACAATTTATTTGCTCTTAGTAAATTCACCCCCATAGCATTTGCTTTATGATCTGTGCAAGACTGCCTTTGTCATATAATAGAGATCTAAACTCTTGCATCTATAGATGTCTCCAGGGAAATGACAGCACCTGGATGGGAAATTACAACCTGGGGCCACCTGGGGGGTGTTGGCATAGGTCAGAGCCTGCCCACTGACACGTGATGGTCTCTTTTTTTCTAGTTGTAATTTAACAAATTGGAGAATGATTACCCCCTTAAAGTGAATCGGTGCTTTGCCTACATTAAGAATCTATTGCTTGTTTTTGAAAAGTGATGGGCTTGCATCCAGGAATACTAATCTCAGTTGCCAGTTCCATTTGTGATAGCCAACAAAGCCATTCTTTATGTTGGTCTCCAACCAGTCAAGGTTACCACCTCTCTTGCTTCCTATCATGTCTGCACTGTACTTACTGCAGGACCAGTGACCACATCTTCATGATGGGACATGGCCGCTGGCAGGATTCCCACATTCTAGCTCTAGAGAGTGAGTACTGAACCACAAGCTGTCATGGGATGTGGAGTAAGATGTGTATTACTGGATGCAAGCCCATCACCTTTCAAAAACAAGCAACAGATTTTTTATGACTGGAAAGGATGGGTTTGACTTAGTATTTTTCAATGTGGTCAAGTTGAATGCTAACGTATGTAGGAATCCTACCTTAAGCTGGAGTGTCCCTAACTAACTTTAGCAGGCTTCTGCAGCATGGCTGTAATCATATTGAATTATTTATGTTTATGTTTTCTATGTTTGTTAGGGTTCTCCTAATCTTAGGACATTTTTAACGCATACAGCTATGTTGTGAGTTGCCTGGATAGCCTATGACGTGCGTAGACCTGTACAGCAGGAGAGATCTTTTTATACAGACTGCTTAACCTCCCTGGCGGTATGATTATTTCAGATTTTTGCTGCTGAAAGCGGTACCATTATTTTGCATGGAAATTTGGCGTTTTATATTGTAGGCCTGTAATTTTTAGGAATAACTCACTGAAATCTGTCTGAACAAGAGTCTAGTAAACATTCCGGGTAAGATAAAACTTGAAACACAAAATCATAAATTATAATTTAATAAATAATCATAAAAAATAATAATATAATAATAATAAATTTAATTCAATAATATAATCAAACCAAAAACACTGAAATTTGAAATAGAGCGCCAAGTTCACACATCACTGAGCAAAGTCGCAAAATCGTTTTCAGTGTCTGATGACGAATTTCCCCACGAATCATTATCACTCAATTCTGCAAGTGGTTCTAATTTACTATCACTGTTCTCTAGCCGGTCTAAAACCGCTTTTGACCTAAAGGGACGCTTTTTGGACGCCATGGACGTTTCTCAGTTTCCAGGCAGAAAGAACAGTAAAAATGCAGGCAGGGGACAGGACAAAGCACTCGGGACAAAATGTATGTGAAATGGTTTGATACAGTAATGTTTTACTATGTGATTTTAGGGATTTTAGTGAATGTCACTTTTTGTCATTTTAAATTTCCTGCCGTTTCATCCCCTGTACGTCCCGACGCTCGCAGGGGACGGAACCCAGATTACAGATGCCGGCATCCGCCGGATTACATTACAGGGGACACTGCAGGAGGGACATCGCAGAAGCGCAGGACAAGGTAAGTGACCGAGGGATCGCGGAGCAGCGCCGCATGGTAAGCCCGAGTGTAGCTCGGGGTTACCGCTTGTGGTGCTGAAACTTTACCCCGAGCTACACTCGGGAATACCGCCAGGGAGGCTACAGCAGAACCTGGGGCATAAATACTTTCATTTAAATATATTTCTCAATAGCTAGAAAGGATGTAAATCCACTTTGTGTGCACCAAATGCCTTTGCAACCCTAGTTATTACCACATAAACATAGTGCTGTACATAGCCTGTGCAGAGAGTAGAGGTGTGGGAGGGGACCAGCAGGACCCACCCACTACAGGCTGCCTGCAAAAAACTACTGGGAGGGGGAGGAGACAAGACCAGTCACCCTGCACTAGGAGAGAGAGCAGCAGTGACCGGTCTTTATTACAGGAAGCTCCTGCACAGAGGAAAGGTTTCACACTGGATTACTGCACAGATGTGGAAGAAATACAGAAAGCACACCAAGATTCAAGGAACAATTCACAACTCTTGTATTTAGACAATCTTTTTGTGTTGATTAGATATGAGCTCAGGCGTGTTCGGTTCCCAGTCTGAACCCACCTGAGCTATCAGGCCAGGAAGCTGCCACTGTACACTGCCAATCATAAACAAGTGAGGCACTCCCAGCCCTGGAGCTCCGCATAGAGTATACAAGGGGAATGTCTCAACCATTTACGATTGGCGATGTGCACTGACTGCTTTCTGGTGGGATAGCTAAGGTAGGTTTGGACTAGTATCTGAACAAGCCTGAGCTCATCCCTGTTGTTGATGATGTCACTGCTACTTTTACAAGGTCATACCTGGGTTTGTGCGGACATTTGGTGCATACAAAGTAGATTTCTATCCTTTGTAGTTATTAATTAAATGAAAGAGTTCAGCTTTAAATCTTACTGGTATAAAATGTCCTAGCAGGATCTTTATTTTTTCTAGTTAGGAAAGCCTCTGTGGCCCCTGCAGTGGGCCTCTCCTGTTGGGGGGGGGAGGCTTCTTGCAGTCTTTAACAACTAAGTCAGCACAGTCAGGGAGGAGTATTTGCAGAGCATGTTTACTTGGCAGTCAGTGAAGGAGCTCATCCAGGGAAAACACATTTTAAAGACACAATAGCCACAACAAGGCAATATATCAAGTGGCTACAAAACCAGACACGGCGGGGTGCCGGAATAACCGGACAGAACCAGTGGCAGCAACCTCATCCCTGGGCCTCAATACCTCATCTTGGCTAAGGACGAACAAAATAAAACAGCAGAAGCAACTGTGAAACGTGTGATCGCTTCATCGGTTTCTGTGCAAAGCTGCCCAGACCCAAATTATCTGACACATTGACAGCCTTAGTCCACCCAGAACTAACCTTTAAAGGGAATTTAAGAATATTAATTGTACAGAATTATATCTGCTCCCTTATTTAGGTTTACTTCCCTGAACTGTCAGGATGGAAATTGGGGGTGGAAGATTGCCAAAAATATGTCCCATCAATTGTCTGAGCTTACATGCTGCCTCCCAGCATCTAAATGTGCATAACATTGTAATTTACAGGTTTACAATTCTTAAGCTACCAGGCTTTGGTATTTGATGCAGTTATGTATACTCAGACGCTGGGCGGCAGATGTGTGAGTACAGAAATAGTAAAAAGTCAAGTCACGTCCAACTCCTGATGTCATATTGTCAGCACTGTTCTCTGCAGTATTGAAGACGGCCCACTACTGCTAGGGTTGCCAATAAAAACGTGACTTTTTGCTGGTGTTATTAATAGGAAAGAGACCATAAGGACATATTTTTTACTAGAAAAAGTGTCAACGTTAGCAACCAAGAAGAGGATTCAGGATATCATGTGACTATCCATGAGATCATTTGAATTATGGTATGTATACGGGATAGTTTTAAACAATATGTGTGGGGCATGCGCAGAGGAAGGGATTTTTTTTAAACCGGAGGTCTGCTTTAACCCCCTTCTCTAGCAGCACATATTAAACTCTCCTTCAATCCATTCAGCCACTGGGAGCGAAAAAAAAAAATCCCCAATAATTTCAAGTATGAAGAGCATAGCCCTGTGTAATATACAACATAACAGAAGGAAAGATGGAAAGATAATGGATAAATAAGATTACGATAGATAGACAGATAGATAGAGAGAGAGAGAGAAAGATAGATAGATAGATAGATAGATAGATAGATAGATAGATAGATAGATAGATAGATAGAGAAAGATAGATAGATAGATAGATAGATAGATAGATAGATAGATAGATAGAGAAAGATAGATAGATAGATAGATAGATAGATAGATAGATAGATAGATAGATAGATAGATAGATAGATATAAAGATAGGTAGATGGATAGATCTTTTTCCCATGCTCGCCTGCAGGACTTCTCCAGAACCTCTCCCATCCTTTGGAACTCCTTACCCTAGTAGGTCTGGTTAGCTTCTACCATGTCCTCCTTTAGACGATCCTTGAAAACGTATTTATTCAGGGAAGCCTACCATACCTCCATCTGAAAACTGTACTTGGGTCACCTCCATCAAATCATCCCCTGCAGCCGTGTGTGTGTGTGCAGTTGCAAAAATTTAAATTGGAGGACACTAGAGGCTGCAATATTGGTGAGTCCACTGTCCATACAGGCTGATCCACCCACACTTTGCCCTACTGCCCCTTATACTGTGCCCTCCTGACCTACCCACACTGTGTCCTACTGCTCCCTGTACTGTGCCTGCTTGACCTACCCACACTGTTCCCTACTGTCCCGTGTACTTGTACTCTGCCCTCCTGACCCACCTAAACTGTACCCTACTGCCCCCTGTACTGTGCCTTCCTAACCCTCCCACACTGTGTCCTACTGCCCACTGTACTGTGCCCTCCTGACCCACCCACACTGTGCCCTCTTGACCCATCCACACTATGCCCTCCTGACCCACCCACAATGTGCTCTCCTGACCCACCCACCCTGTTTCCTACTGCCCCTTGTACTGTGTCCTCCTGACCCACCCACCCCGATCCCTATTGCCCCCTGTACTGTGCCCTTCTGACCCACCCACACTGTGCCTCTTGACCCACCCACACTTTGTCCTCCTGACCCACCCACAATGTGCCCTGCTGAACCACCCACACTGTTGCCTGCTGCCCCCTGTACTGTGCCCTCCTGACCCACCCACACTGTGCCCTGCTGACCGCCATACTGTGCCTTCATGACCTACCCACACTGTGCCCTACTGACCCTCCCACACTGTGCCCTCCTGAGTTGCCCACACTGTGCTCTCCTGAGTGTCTTACTGACCCTCGTACTGTGCCCTCATGAACCACCTCCATTGTGCCCTATGTACCCACATACTGTGCCCTCCTGACTCACCACACTGTGCCCTACTGACCCCCATACTGTGCCTTCCTGACCCACCCACACTGTGCCCTACTGACTGCCATACTGACAGCTGATCTGGGGGCACAATGACAACTGTCCAGGAGAATATGTTTAAGATGATCGCTGGGATTGGTCAGGAAGCGTGTCTTGGGCAGGGGCGGACTGACAACTCATGGGGCCCCCGGGCAATAGGGGATCATGGGGCCCCTGTGTCCTTGCCAAAACTCAAAAAAGCCTTTGAAAATGGTACCAGGGGCATCTCATGGGGCCCCCTACTGACCCCGGGCCCTGGGGCAGTGCCCGAGTTTCCAAATGTTCAGTCCACCCCTGGTCTTGGGTGGTCCCAGAGAATGAAAATTTGAGTAATGGTTGTATAATTCAGACACAATCTAACGTCTAAAGCTAGTTTAAAAAAAAAGTTCTAAGAGAGAGTCATTTTTAGGAGACTAAGTATAAGGCAGACATCAAAATGTTTGGTTTCCTTTCTATTGGCTCTCTATGGGCAGGAAACAACTGGTGGCTCATTAAAGGTCTTTCATTGTCTGTTTGTCCATATAAACACTACCATTGTGTACACAGACCTTCAAATTGACAGTCCAGATTAAATATACAGCATGTTGCAGTTTTGATCCTTCTAGTTTCCATTTTTCCCTTTCACTTTGTACTCGGTGAGCAGCAGATGAAATACACAGGGTTCATTTTTGTTCCCCAGATAATCTGCTTGCAGTCTTTCTTCTCTAGTTTTAGAAGCAGGTACAAAGCCACCAGAAGGACTGAAAAACTGAATGATGGGTGAATTAAACTGCAAGTACTGTTTAAAAGAAGGATTAGAAACTTGTTGAAGGAAGATTAAAGCTGTAGGACTGTTTTCTTTCAGCATCTGGTTCAATTTTTTACCATATCTCTAAGATTGTAAACTCCAAGGAGCAGGGCCCTCCTAACCCTCTTGTATTGAACTGTATTGTTGCTGTATTGTCTCCTGTTATATTGTAAAGCATTGAGCAAACTGTTGGCGCTATATAAATCCTGTATAATAATAATAATAATAATAATACATACAGCCTAATATTATTGTACTGTAAGATACTGTAGATAAGCCTTTGTCAACCTTTTTACCATGGAGGAACTTTTGAAATAATTAAATTATTAATGCAAAAATGTATTATATTGACAGTTCATCTGACTGTACATGGGCATGAACAGTAATTTTTATATAAAAAAATAAATAAACAAATAAGGAATGTGGCATACCTAATATATTCACCACACAATGCAGACTGTGTTTTAACACCCTCCTGCTCTATACAAAAAATATTTTCTGTAATAAAAAGGAAATTCAAAATAATAATAATTGCCAGAAATGAAAGACAGGCAGTAAAAATTGTGGTGTCTGGTTTACGTTGGTAGTAAAATGCCCCTATGCATGGGTAGTTGGGTAGTTAATAGTAGAGGTGTACCTATACATTGGTTTTCAATGTAGTGCCCCCTTTTATTGATGGTCTGAGTAGAAGGGTCCCCTTACATTGGTTTTTCAGTGGAGAATTGCAGACCCCCCTTTACATTGACGGTAAGTGGAGAAGGTTCCTTCTTATACTGGTGGTCAATGGAGAATTGCACCCCTTACACTTATGGTCAGTGGACAAGGTCCCCATTACATTGATGGTGAATGAAGAGTTGCTCCCCTTACACTGATTGTCAGTGGAGAATTGCACTACTTACAATGATGGTCATGGAGAAGGTCCGCCTTACACAGATGGTCAGTGGAAAAGGTACCCGTTATAATGGTGGTCAGTGGGGAAGTGCCCCTCTCACATTGACAACTAGTGGAGAAGTATACCCCTGTGGTTTCTGGTTTAAGTTGGTGGTAAAATGCTCCTATGCATGGGTAGGTGGGTAGTCAATAGTAGAGGTGTACCTATACATTGGTTTTCAATGTAGTGCCCCCTTTTATTGATGGTCTGTGCAGAAGGGTCCCCTTACATTGGTGGTCAGTGGAGAATTGCAGACCCCCTTTACATTGACAGTAAGTAGAGAAGGTTCCTTCTTACACTGGTGGTCAGTGGAGAATTGCACCCCTTACACTTATGGTCAGTGGACAAGGTCCCCATTACATTGATGGTGAATGGAGAATTGCTCCCTTACACTGATTATCAGTGGGGAATTGCACTACTTACAATGATGGTCATGGAGAAGGTCCGCCTTACACAGATGGTCAGTGGAAAAGGTACCCGTTACAATGGTGGTCAGTGGGGAAGTGCCCCTCTCACATTGACAACCAGTGGAGAAGTATACCCCTTACATTGATGGTCAGTTGAGAAGTGTCCCCCTTATAACAATGGTCAGTGGAGAAGTGCCCCCCTACATTGGTGGTCTGGTTACTGGGAACAATACCATCTTACATTAGTGATCAGTAGAGGATGGACCACCTTACATTAGTGGTCAATGGAGGATGAACCCCCTTACATTAGTGGTCAGTAGGAAGAACGCCCCATTTACAGACACATAAAAGTTTCATTGGTGATCAGTAATTATATACCTGAGAAACAAGCCCCTTGCCACTGGCTCTGATGGGTAATATTGGTGCCAAAACTATGCAGGCACCATCAGGCAGGAAAGTAATCATCATTTATTTTTTCGCTATGTACTCAAGGAACCCCTAGCAACCTTTGGTCGAGAAAAGGCTGCTGTAGATATTAAAGTATACATCCAGACAAAACTTTTATCTTGTAGTTTTAAACGGACTAGGGAAGAACCCTTCTCATGTTTTAACTTCTAACCAGGGCTCTGTTAAGACCTGTACATGGGATGAAAATATCGGACGAATGATTGTCCGTTTTTTCTTTTGCATGCTAGTCTCATATTGTAAGTTGCCCTCCTACCCGTCTTGTATTGAACTGTATTGTTGCTGTATTGTCTCCCGTTAGATTGTAAAGTGCTGAGCAAACTGTTGGTGCTATATAAATCCTGTATAATAATAATAAGTGAAGAGGTTAGTAAAGTTCCAAAAATTCTTGTATGACAGAATAAAAATTCAGAAGTAATGTATTGTATTTGTATTGTATTTTTGGATGAAAGCGGTACTAATTAAAGGAAAATCATACAAGAAAATTTTTCGTGATTCTCCCTTCGAATAATTTCAGACGAAAGCTGTGTACTATCGATCAGATTATCGTACGATCGCTTTGAAAGCTGTATTTTTTGTATGATTTTCTGATCGTGTGTATTAGGCTTTAGAGAAGTTGCCCCTCACTTACTGTCCCGGTGACAATGTTTTCAACAGACAGGAAGTGAGGGAAAATCTGTAAGAGGGACACAGACAGAATTAAGAAGTTTTCATCTAACATTCCTGACTCTACTAAAGAAAAGCATTTTTTTTTTAACAGTTGCGAAAGAAAAGCATTTTTATTTTTAACTGTGTTGTTGTTGAAGGTTATAACTCACTTCCTGTCTGGAAAAACTGTTGTTACTGAGACGGTAAATTTGAGGAAATCCCTCTAGCAGAGCTTTGAATAGCATCAAAAATATGACAGAATTTTCTAATCATTCCAAACTCTATCCAAAACTAAAAAAAAAAAAAAAAAAAATTTTTCACTGAACATACACTTTAAATACATTTTTCAGATTTGGATAGTGACTGCTTGCCGAAAATTGTAAAAATTGTGCACAGGACCATCCATACAGAATAATTAATATTTACAGATTATAAAAGTCTCACCTGTGTATATAGGCAGCAACCAGAGCAGGTGAAGAAAAGCAGAGGAGCTGAAAGCCCGTGAGTCGCCCGTTCGCCGTGTCTTCATCTTGGTAGAAGAGCTCATTCCCGGAGGTGATTTGCATGTTTTGTCCACTCTGGGCACGTCCCTCGGCACTGCTTGGTGCTCCGTGCCAATGTCTTCTGAATAGAGCCGACTCTGTTCTTTGTTCTCCTATTCCCTCTGTCCACTGCCTTTTCTCCTGGACAAACTCTTCATAAAAAAACAACATTTATCCCAACAACCAGCACTCAGGGACCTCACATCTCCATACAGAAGGATGTATATCAGTGTTCATCGGTCAGACAGAAATATCGCAGGAGCCTATAGGAAGGGCACTGACTGGCAGAAACTGGCAGAGATGGTGGTCCAGATGTGGTGGAGCGGAAGTCGCTGGGCACAGGACTGAATAGAGCTGGCAGGCCAGCATGGTAATCTAATTAGACATGGATTTGATTTGTAAAGAAGCCCTCCTTTTCTTATTATATTCTGTAGCTTTACTGGCAATAAGTGCAGATATGGTTAGAGTGGACCTGTCAGTAATTTTGGCAGCCTGCATGAATGCATTCTGGACATATCACAATATAACAGAATCATTTTTCTGAAAATCAGTTATCAATAAAAACCTGGAGCTCCAGTCCATTCCTCCACCTAGGCTGAGATGATGCCATCAGTCTGCCACAGCAGCAAGAAGCATTTCCTCAGTCTCCTCTCTCACAGTGCTCAGACTACAACATTGTAACATTGTAACTTTGTAGCAGGGGCTTGCAGCAGGAGCTGATCTGTGTCGGCCATTGGTGAACACACGCAGGAAGTGCACATGAACTAAATGATTGTGTCATCTCTGAGTCTGGTATCTTAAACTAGAAAAATGGTGACCCTGGATGAATCTTGAACAAAGAATGAAAAACTTGGAATGCATGTACTTAAAGTACAAGAGTGCAGCCCACCTGTTCAAGTACCTAACCTCCTTCTTGAACCAGTGATCCTCATTATGTGGCCCTGCTAAGCACTCCACAGCCCTTCCAGGAAAAATGGCCCTGACAATTCTCAATTCTTCCTTTTAATGTGCATGTGCCGCAGCCCCATTCATTTCTATGGGTAAGTACTCATAGCGGCCTTCAGCGGTACAGCAGAAGGGTAAGGGTGGGGGGGGGGGGTCACTTCTCTCTCTGTCTCTTAGAGCTCTGCAATGTGTAACTCCACACCCCCAGTTTTCTGAAATCTCAGACAAGCTGTATAAATGATGTACTTTGAATGGCTGGAGAGAAGAGAACACTGCAAATAAACAGATAAAACTTACATAGGAGTGTAATAATATATTATAACAATAATAATTTAAATATAATAATATTCTGCTTTTCTTCAAAAAGTAGTAACATCATGAGGAGTCATAAACTACAAGAATCTGAAAAATGTAAATAAAATAATAGTCCAATGAAAATACATTAAACATAATTGACACAATTACTAAAACTGATCACACTTACTAAAACTGGAGAGTGCAAAATCTGGTGCAGCTCTGCATAGAAACCACTCCATTTTTAAAGAGGAGTTCCAGTTGAATAGAAAAAAAAATTAAAGTCAGCAGCTACAAAAACTGTAGCTGCTGACTTTTAAAATATAGAGACTTGCCTGTCTCTTGGTCCAATGGTGTCCTCACCACGGTTGGTTTCACCGACTGTCTTCTCTACCCGTTGCCGGCATCTTCAGTGTGGGCACCTGGCTGCGACAGATTGTGGCACAGCCGGGTGCCCACTGCGCATGTGAGAGTAGTGCTGCACTTTGTGAATGGTCCCATAGTCTTCTGGTACCTGTCACGGGTCCCAGAAGACTACGGGGGGACTTCCACTTCCAATCACCTTAGGCGATTGCACCGAAAGTGGGAGGCGGTACCTGTCAAAAACGGGTACCCACTCCGCCCCCACTCCCCAAAGGTTCCAATACTTAATGTGAAGCAGGGGACAAAGCCTAAAAGTGGAACTTCCTTGTCACGTACCTGATGGGAGACTGAATTGAGGAGGTCGGCCTCACTTTTGTCACTAGCCCTGACCCCGCTGAGGTTGAAACAGAGGGAGTCTAAGACCCAGGGGAACAAGAGTGTCAGTAGTTGTTGTTTGCAGCTCTAGCAGATGAATACCTTGGAAGGCTGAAGATCCTCTGATTTTGGCACAGGAGTAGCAGGCAGAGCAGGTTTGGTAGATTGCCAGGCGTGCACAAGAGCAAGGCAGGTAGTGAAGACAAGAGACAGGAGCAGTGTCATGGAATAGCCAGGGTCATCAACAGTCGGGCAGCATGGTACAAAATCAGGAGGAAAAGCCAAGGTCAGGAGCAGAGCCGAAGTCAGGAACCAGTATCAGGAGAGCAATCAAAGTCAGATGAGGAGCAAGCCGGGTCAGCAAAGGAGGAATCGTGCAGGAACAGCAGGACACAGGGGGGGAGCTGAAGACCAGTCAGCACTGAACATGAACAGAGACACTCCTTAAATAGGCCGTCTGGTGCCAATCTTCGCCGTGCGTGTGTGCATGCGTGATCGCGCATTTCCGATCGTGGTTCGTCTTGCTGGAAATCCCTTACATTCCCCTTTTGGGTGGAGCTCCGCTTTAATTGAACAAGCTGAAGTTAGAAGCTGATTGGCTATCATGTATTGTATTATGCATTGTAAATAATATTTAATAAAATGTGTAGAAAAAAAATATTCATGTGTCTAATAAAGAAAATTATTGGCATATGATTATTTAGGTTATTATTTATGTCCAATCAGAGAGGCCCTTACCATGTAAATAGTTGTTGGTAAATCTATAGCTGTCCATTTATTTTATAATCTGTAGAGTTTTCTTTTGATGTATCAAAGCAATAAAACACGAGAGTCTACCTAAATATTCTAGTCGGTTTTGTATCCAAACTGGGAGGTCCTTCAACTACATTGCTGTTACTAAATCTAAAGAGGATTGCACAATCAAATTTTAACATGTGTGGCTGGCTTTAGGAATATTGCACAATAAGACTGCAAATAAGGGTTAGGTTAACGTCAGAGGATGTAGAGTACGGGAGTATTTTTTTTTTAAATTCTGTGCTGAACACTTTCATCACCAAATTATCGACGCCAAAATCCAATGTACCAACTAAAAACATTCACCTCAGCTGTAAACTAGCTGTAAATGGCTATAGCAGCAAAAGAGTGAAGGATTGTTGGGAGGTTGCCCTGCGCCCTGTCCCATTCACAGGGTGATTTGTGTCTGGGAAAACACTACAGGGCCCATTGTCCCATGTGGAGGCCTCCGTCATAGGCACATTGGTGTGTTTCTTCTGAAACAGAAAAACAACACTTATGGGAACTGACAGAGAAAGGCTGAACTTCCTTGTCCCTCACTGGGTACATGGATGATTTATTGAAGGAGGCTGGGCCTCCTGTCCCTCACTGGGCCCATAGATAATTTATTGAGAGAGGCTGGGCCTCTTGTCCCCCACTGGGCCCACAGATGATTCATTGAAACAAACATAATCTTGCTCAACAATAATAATCCTTCACCTTTTATGATTGTCCCAGAATTAATTTTGCACAAAACAATAACTGATGGTCACTGTGACCTTTATACAGAAATTCACAAAACCACTGGGACTTAAAGAGAACCTGTCAGCCACTTGAAGTGGATCTGACTATGACTGGGTTCACTGAGGAGCAGAGTCTAATGAAGAGTACTCACCAGGGACCCCTCACAGGGGTTTGGATATAGTTCACTCACATAAATATTAGACGTAGTAAAAGTCAACATATTAGGAAGATGCAATAGGACCACCAGTGGGATGGGCCAGTCAACAAGTGAGGAAACAAAGGAAGCCAGTAGGAAAAGCCAGTTGGCCATTGAGGAAACAGCGGAAGCCAGTGAGATGTGCCAGTCAATCAGAGAGGATACAAAGGAAGCTGGTACGGAACAGACAGGCTATCAGTGAGAAAAAGGAAGAATCCAGCGGGACAAGCCAGTTGACCAGTGAGGAAACGGAGGAAGCTGGCAGGAATATGGAAGCACAGCTGTGCCTGGCTGCGAGGGCTCAGACAAAAGTCAGCACACAAAGCATATGAGGAGCAGCAGCTGAAAAGGGAATCTGATAGGTGGAGCATACCAGGAGCAGCAGTAAGGGCAAGTAGCAATAGGTGGAGCATACCTGAAGCAGGGGTGGACTGACCATTTGGAAGCTCGGGCACTGCCCGAGGGCCCGGGGTCAGTAGGGGGCCCCATGAGATGCCCCTAGTACCTTTTTCATAGGCTTTTTTGAATTTGGGCAAGGACACAGGGGCCCCATGATCCCCTATTGCCCAGGGGCCCCATGAGTTGTCAGTCCGCCCCTGACCTGGAGTATGGACTGCGTGGGCCAGGTAGTGGCAGCAGAGGAAAAGGAGAAGTGTGGTGAATTGGAAAGGCACAAGGACAGGCAGGAACATACATGGGAGCTTAGAAACTACAGAATGTGGTCAAACATTGCATGGGTGTCCATCCACAGAATGAGAGTAAGGCAGATACAGGCCAGTTTGCTGCAGCAGCACCTAGGTTACACCCCAATGTATGTGTGGACACATGTCATAGGAAATGTACAGCTGGACTGAGGAAGGTAAGTACCTGCTATATTAGGTGCATGCGTGCTATGTGTCAGTATCCTTGGTAATGCCTTCATCTGCTTTTCTCTCTATAAGGACAGTGCCATCTTTGTTCAGACATCATCCAGGGTCACCATCTACTTCTTGACCCTAGATCCTGGAGGTGACACAAAAATTGCAGAGCAGCCAAGTGGTAGCAACCTACAGCTACCTGGCAGCATTGTTAACACTAAACTCTAGATGAATTTTAGATCATTTTAACATTCCTGCAATCATGTTTGTTTTTTTTCCATTAAGATTGTTCGTAGTGGCTTCACTTGTAACTCCATCAATGGTTTTGTCAGCCACTATGTCATGATCCGCAGACCTGTCTCTCACCTCTACCTTCCTTCCAGTTACAATACTGGGCTGCAGACTTGCCCTATGGGTGTCAGTACTATCTCCACCCACAACGCTGATCACAGTTCTTCCTTGCACATTCTGCTGCCAAACAAACCGCAGGAGCTAGCAGTTCAAATGTAAATCCAAGGTGCAACTAAGGATATTGATCAAACATCATTCTGCCTGACTTTTGCTGGTAGCTCCAGCCTTTTTAAGGGATCTAACAGTTCAAGATCCCTCAATCTATGTGTACAAGTCTTCATCAATCAAGTCCATTATATAAATCCACATCTGGAAAGCTGGCTGCTAGTTTCATTAGCTATTTAAGAATCACATTATCAGGTAACTTTCCTAATAAATTCTTTATATACAGTATGTATTATTTTGCATTACTTTATTTCTTCACATGTAAAATATAGCAAATAAAATATAACAAAATAAAACAAAAATGTAACCTAACCTTTTTTTTTAAAAGGATGGTAAATAGAGAACGGAGGAGCAATTCAAAACCACAATATAAATCACTTCTTAAAAAAGCCAATACATTTAAAAAAATTACTAAAATCTAGTTTTTCATTTGGACTCTGTGCTGTTTCTGTTCAATTCTAGATCTATTCAGTGCCTGTACAAAGTCATTGAGTCATCCACTGTGTTCGAAATTGAAATGACATCGTTCTGCAGACCATGTTACCAGTTAATACATCATAATGATGCTCGTGATGAACGATCCATGTAACTACATCTCTTTGCTATTACATAGCAATGACCTGAATGTGATTCAAAGTAGCTATATTTATGTAGCACTACCACCTTAGGAGTCGCTGAGTTTAGGGACCCCCTTGAACTCTGCACAGCCAGGCAACACACATATTTCCACACTTTGCACACTGGAGTCAAACAACAGTCCTTGACCTTGGTTTTGTAATTTTATTGAGGGGTTAAACTTGGATGGGGCCTAGAGGAATAGGGGATGCCCAAAGGAACTGTAAAAGTGAAGACAACTTTTCTGCCAACTATGTACAAAAATGTGGGTAGCAACAGTCTCTCTTTAACCACTTCCTGTCCGGACACTTTTACCCCTTCCTGTCCAGGGCAATTTTTAGCTTTCAGCGCTATCACACTTTGAATGACAATTGCGCGGTCATGCAATACTGTACCCATATGAATTTTTTACCATTTTTTTGAGACAGATAAAGCTTTATTTTGGTGGTACTTATTCACCGCTGGGATTTTTATTTTTTTTACTATGTAAATGAAAAAGTTCAAAAATTTTGAAAAAAAGTGTTTTTTTAAATAAAATTTTGCAAATAAATAATATTTCATCATAAATCTTAGCCAAAATTTATTCCGTTATTTTTTTAGTTATTTATTCCGTTAGATTTTTAAAAAAAATCTAAATTAGTTTATAACCAAAAATTATAATTTTTAAACATTTTTTTTTACATTTTATTTTTTTTATATTATTATTTTTTATTTATTTTTTTTTTTTTACATACTGTCACCCTAGCAGTACACTGTCACCATATACACTGATACACTGATTGCTTTTACACCCATATAGGATGTAAAAGCAATCATTTCTCTTTCTCTCTGTCTGCATTCTTGCAGTCATTGAGAATTACTGAGTAAGCTGTGAGTGGTCACAGCTTGTCACATGGTACAAGGCTGTTGTGAATAGCCTTGTACCATGTGACCTCTGTGATCATTCACAGATTTCACACATAGTAAGCAATGATGTCACAAGTGACATCTTGCTTACTACTTTGCATGTGATCACTGATTCGCCAATCAGGGATCACATGATCGGGACCTCGTACAGAGGTCCCGTCCGACGATCGGTGTTTCACTGTGTCTGGAGGACACAGCGGGCACCGGATCGCGGTGGTGCGCGCTCCCAGGGAGCGCGCACAGCTAGAAAAGGCGGGTGCCGTTTATGGACGGCAACCCGACCCTGGACTGCCACCGCCCTGCTGTTTATAAACAGCAGGCGGACGGCAAGAGGTTAAGGGGTTGGCACCCTTCAGTGTACCTCCTCAGACCCTGGATGATTCTTTCTCTTCACCCAGCTGCCCTGAGGATATCCCTGGCCAAGGTAGCCCAGAAGCTATAGTTTTAGAACAGTCCCAGATGAAGGCTAGTTGAGTATTGCACCTGACCACCCTCTTACCTTATCTGGCCCAGAGGGTGTAGGCCTACTCACTCTGTCTTTCCCTGTTTGCTTGGTAGGCTGGTGGCTGCCTTCAGGCCTTTCACTGGGATGGCTCCTTCCCTGCTTCACCAGGCATGCTCGCAAGTAGATGATGGGACAGTGGAGATCCTCCCTTCAAGAATCATGGCTGCAGATGGGCTCCCCTCCTTGGGGCCCGCTCTCAGGCTCCATACTTCAGCCTTCCTCTCAGTTCATCTTCTAAGTGACACCGCACACCTTCCCCCAGGCTCTACCACATTTGAGGGTTGCCCAGGACACCATGCCCAGTCTCCTGACAGGGTCCCTCAAACATACAGATCTGGGCCTCCTCTACCCCTCTTCCAGCGAGTTTTCCAAGTTTCTGGAAGGGTGTGAGGGCTCCAGAAGCCCAGACCTGTTAGAACCTCCCAGTCTGTCCTGAGGCAAGCTCCTGCCTCACAGGCTGACTCATCCCAGGCTGCTACTCAGCCTCTGTCTAAAAAAACAAACAGCTATCTAGCTAATCTGGAGGGCCTTACATTTAAATATATGCAAAACAAAGGCTAACTCTCTTTTTTTGGTTCAAAAAACCTTTGAATTGTATACATTTAAACACAGCTACCTTGATTGCATCATATGCCGATAAGGTTCAGCACTACATAATGGCAAAGAGATACACTTACATCATGAGGTGTCTTTGAAAGTTCTTATTTATCCAAGTAATGACATAGCTAGTAGTAGCTGGTCACATTCCACTGGGCTTGTTCTGTAATATTGAAGATGTTTTATAGCTTATCCAAGCAACTTCTACATTTCTAATGAGTCCCAGAACATACCCCAACATTTATATCCACACAGGTAATACAGACACCTCAATCCTATCACCATGGAATGTGTTGATTGTCCAAACACATTGAGGGAGGTGGGTCGCTCAACTGAATTTGTTGTATATCTGGGTTGATTAATATTTTCAGCATTTTGGACATGTCTGTTATGTCTAAAGTCGAAGAGGTTATAACAAGTTTGTTTCAGTTTTATGCATCCGCCTCCTGGCTTTACTGTAAAAGTGATGTGGGAGCTCTACATCACTTTTCCGTGACCCACGGGGTGCCGTACAGTGTGTGAACCCTGGAGGTACGCAGCTCTGAGCACTTCCAGTTTACAGCTGTAAAAATCCCAACTAAAAAGCTAGGTAAACAGTTGATTGAGCACAGTCCTGTGCTTGGTACACCGGAACAGAGGGCGGGAGAGACATTAGGGGACTAATAATCCTCTCATGTCTCCATAAGTGGTACCTGTCACCTGCCTAATGCTAATACTATGGAGGCATTTTAGCCCCCTACTGATAGCAAAAAAGGTACAGTGTCACTAAAACCATTAACCTGCATTCACTATTTGGTCTCCTTCAGTACACAGAACATGGAAATGCAAATGTTTTAGTAAATATAAACTGCTAAATACCTTTTCTTATCAGCAGTATATAGCGGTATTGTGACTTCTTTCAGTGTCCAGCAGAGCACTGGTTAAAGCTTGCAGGAGGAGTTTTCATTCTCCCCTGATTGTCCTATGAGGCTGCAGGACCCCTGACCCTTTGTCTGGACAGCGCTGATTGGCCATGCGCTGATCACATGCACTCTCCCAAAGAAAAAAAAACTCTCTAGCAATACACACCAACTGAGCATGTACAGCCCAAGGCTTTGTTCTATCAGTAGATGAATTGGAAACTGTGGAAGAAGGGGAGAATCAGAGAAGACAGGATCAAACATCCTTTTTACACAATTCAGACGATTAACCCCTTAGGTTCCACAGTGAGTAAAACAAGCATGTTTTACTGCATATAGAGACTGATTTTACTATTGTGGGTTTAGTAACACTTTAAGTGCAAAAAGAAAAACTAGAAATTTAAAATAGCAAAATAAATAAAATATAAAAAAAACAAACAAAACCACCCCCATCTCTCTGCGCACACCCATATAAATACAAACACACACATGGAAAGCAATTGTGCCATACATGTTACCCATTGCTGCATATACCAGACTGAGAATAATAATTCTAGGTCACTGCTTTATGGCTGACTCTATACTAATGAGTTGTAAAGGCATTTGAAGTATCGCCTACTGATAATACTGCACATTTTGTTGCCAGTTTGTGGTGCACTCAGTTTTGAGGCTTGGTATTTGGTATCTATATACCTGGCACTACATCTTCTTTTATTGTGTACAAAAAAATGGGGATTAAATTGTGTTTATGTGTAAAATTCGTCTTAGTGTATTTCCTTTACTAAAAATACATATTTAATAAACAGGTGAGCAAATATCATGGGACATAAAATATTGCAAGTACTATCTTTTTTATTTTACAGGTCCTCTGCATTCAGAAAATATATAATGTTCTGGAGTTAAAAAGTCATTTTATAGTTATCCACTTCCTATATAGTTATCCACTCCCTCATCATATCACAACTCGATTACTGCAACTCCCTCCTCACTGGCCTGCCTCACCACAGGCTATCCCCGCTTCAGTCGATCCTGAATACGGCGGCCAGACTCATCCACCTTATCAACCGCTCTCTTTCCGCCACCCCCTCTGCCAATCCCTCCACTGGCTTCCGATTGCCCAATGAAACAAATTCAGAATGCTAACACTGACATACAAAGCCGTCCACCATACTGCCCCAAACTACATCACCAACCTAATATCCAAATACCACCCAAAACGCACTTTCCGCTCCTCACAAGACCTCCTACTCTCTAGTTCCCAAGTCTCCTCCTCACATGCCCGCCTCCAAGACTTCTCCAGGGCATCACCCATTCTCTGGAACTCCCTACCCCAATCCATCAGACTATCACTTACTCTCCTCTCCTTTAGGCGCACCCTGAAAACCCACCTCTTCAGGGAAGCCTACCACACCCCCTGCTAATTGCCGACCTCCTCCACTCTTCCTACCACTCCATCCCCCTCAGCTTTTCCTCCAGTACCACTATCCCCTCCCTCCTAGATTGTAAGGAGCAGGGCCCGTGTGTATCGCATTGTATTGTTATTGTATTGTCTCCCATTGTAACGTACAGCGCTGAGCGAACTGCTGGCGCTATATAAATACTGTATAATAATAATATTAGTTAAAAATGCAGATTTTTACATGTGTGCAAAAAATGAAAAAAAAAATGCTCCAGGAGGGAAAATGGGATACACTTCAGTGTAACTGTATTCTCTACTATTATATATGAAAAACAATAGAGCCTCTTAGAAAGAGGCTATATGAGCACTGATAACATGCTTGCTAACTGGCAACATGCCATCAGTAATAGGACGTCATTTAAATCTGGAACACAGTGAACCCCATGAATTTTTCGTACAGGCAGTGGATCTCTTAAATATTTAGGGCTAGTTCACACTAGATGCAGTCCAGTGCATTTTTTCTGCATCAAAAATGCATGCACAGTGTTTCCATGTATTCCAATAGTTCACACAAGTGCAATCAGTTCCAGTCATTTTCCAGTACAGAAAAAAAAGTAGAACATGCTGCTTTTTTTTCTGCACAGAACCATACTGGAACATAGTAAACTGCATCAAAACTGCACCAGAACTGTGTGCGGTGTGAACTGTAAGCAAAAACCTATCTGGAATGCATCCGGAGTGCATTTTTGTAGTGTGAACTGGCCCTTAGGGGGTTATTTAACTCCCTTAGGGAGTTAAATAACAACTAAAAAAAATGTGGTAAAAGAACACATGCCGAAACAATTGTGTAAATGTACAATTCACTAAGAATTGCGCGGTAAATAACTACTGTGATACAGCTTCGATAATGCGGTAATTATATTTTCATGCATTAGGTTATCGCACGTTCCTGGTGGGCGGAGCCAGAAAATCCTGAATCACCTAATAAAAAAATTTAGTTTGTGTTACATTTAAAATTACAATACTAAACAACATTTATGGAACATGGAAAAATTAGAACACAATTATATATATATACACAGTATCTCACAGAAGTGAGTACACCCCTCACATTTTTGTAAATATTTGATTCTATCTTTTCATGTGACAACACTGAAGAAATGACACTTTGCTACAATGTCACGTAGTGAGTGTACAGCTTGTATAACATGTAAATTTGCTGTCCCCTCAAAATAACTCAACACACAGCCAGGGGCGGACTGACAACTCATGGGGCCCCCGGGCAATAGGGGATCATCGGGCCCCTGTGTCCTTGCCCAAACTCAAAAAAGCCTATGAAAAAGGTACCAGGGGCATCTCATGGGGCCCCCTACTGACCCCGGGCCCTCGGGCAGTGCCCGAGTTTCCAAAGGGTCAGTCCGACCCTCACACAGCCATTACTGTCTAAACCGCTGGCAACAAAAGTGAGTCCACCCCTAAGTGAAAATGTCCAAATTGGGCCCAATTAGCCATTTTCCATCCCCGGTGTCATGTGACTCGTTAGTGTTACAAGGTCTCAGGTGTGAATGGGGAGCAGGTGTGTTAAATTTGGTGTTATCGCTCTCATTCTGTCATACTGGTCACTGGAAGTTCAACATGGCACCTCATGGCAAAGACCTTCTAAGGATCTGAAAAAAAGAATTGTTGCTCTACATAAAGATGGCCTAGGCAAGAAGACGATTGCCAAGACCCTGAAACTCAGCTGCAGCACGGTGGCCAAGACCATACAGCAGTTTAACAGGACAGGTTCCACTCAGAATAGTGAATAAGGGGGAGAGAACAATGTTCTTGGACAACTTGCCAGCCAGCTTGCTAACAACCGAATTAACCTGTCTAACAGTATGCGTTTATAACAGGGGTTTATTTAGCACACATTTGCAAATACATACGTAAGCCACAGAGCCACGACACGGCACCCTGATAATCTGTGGTCCTAACTCTACAATTTGTGAGTCCCCATAGTAGAGGCACATGCATTTAATGGATAGATCAAGGGTAGGTGGACCTGAGGGAGCCACCCCTCTTAAAGGCACAGGAGTGCACTGGACCCCAGCATGTAGCACAATGGCAACCAGGGTCCTAGTGCACCCACGTACCAAAACTCCAACATGCATAAAAGTGGCCACCTGCCCAAGTCTATAACTGGCTTATGAAGCAAGGACACATAAACAGGCATCACATAGTGAATAAGGGGGAGAGAACAATGTTCTTGGACAACTTGCCAGCCAGCTTGCTAACAACCAAATTAACCTGTCTAACAGTATGCGTTTATAACAGGGGTTTAGTTAGCACACATTTGCAAATACATACGTAAGCCACAGAGCCACGACACGGCACCCTGATAATCTGTGGTTCTAACTCTACAATTTGTGAGTCCCCATAGTAGAGGCACATGCATTTAATGGATAGATTAGTGGCAGGTGGCCACTTTTATGCATGTTTGAGTTTTTGGTACGTGGGTGCACTAGGACCCTGGTTGCCATTGTGCTACATGCTGGGGTCCAGTGCACTCCTTTGCCTTTAAGAGGGGTGGCTCCCTCAGGTCCACCTGCCCTTGATCTATCCATTAAATGCATGTGCCTCTACTATGGGGACTCACAAATTGTAGAGTTAGGACCACAGATTATCAGGGTGCCGTGTCGTGGCTCTGTGGCTTACGTATGTATTTGCAAATGTGTGCTAAATAAACCCCTGTTATAAACGCATACTGTTAGACAGGTTAATTCGGTTGTTAGCAAGCTGGCTGGCAAGTTGTCCAAGAACATTGTTCTCTCCTCCTTATTCACTATGTGATGCCTGTTTGTGTCCTTGCTTCATAAGCCAGTTATAGACTTGGGCGGGTGGCCACTTTTATGCATGTTTTATCCACTCAGAATAGGCCTCACCATGGTCAACCAAAGAAGTTGAGTGCACGTGCTCAACATCATATCCAGAGGTTGTCTTTGGGAAGTAGATGTATGAATGCTACCAGCATTGCTGCAGAGGTTGAAGGGGTGGGGGGGTCAGCCTGTCAGTGCTCAGACCATACGCCACACACTGCATCAATTGGTCTGCATGGCTGTTATCCCAGAAGGAAGCCTCTTCTAAAGATGATGCACAAGAAAGCCCGCAGTTTGCTGAAGACAAGCAGACTAAGGACATGGATTACTGGAACCATGTCCTATGGTCTGATGACACCAAGATAAACTGATTTGGTTCAGATGGTGTCAAGCGTGTGTGGAGGCAACCAAGTGAGGAGTACAAAGACAAAGGTGTCTTGCCTACAGTCAAGCATGGTGGTGGGAGTGTCATGGTCGGGTGTAAAAATGACATTATAAATGGAGGTGTATATCTGGTAACTGGCACTGTCCCTGGTAACTGGCACTGTCCCTGGTATTATCCCTGGTAACTGGCACTGTCCCTGGAATTATCCCTGGTAACTGGCACTGTCCCTGGTAACTGACACTGTCCCTGGTATTATCCCTGGTAACTGGCACTGTCCCTGGTAACTGGCACTGTCCCTGGAATTATCCCTGGTAACTGGCACTGTCCCTGGTATTATCCCTGGTAACTGGCACTGTCCCTGGTATTATCCCTGGTAACTGGAACTGACTCTGGTAACTGGTACTGTCCCTGGTAACTGCCAATGTCCCTTGTATTATCCCAGGTAATTGGCATTGTCTCCAGTATTATTCCTGGTAACTGGCACTATTTTTGGTATTATCCCTGGTAACTGGTTCTGCCTCTGGTATTATTCCTGGTAACTGGCACTGTCCCTGGTAATTGGCACATCCCTGGAATTATCCCTAGGAAATTACACTGTTTCTGGTATTATC
Source organism: Staurois parvus (assembly GCF_062004578.1). Taxonomy (NCBI): domain Eukaryota; kingdom Metazoa; phylum Chordata; class Amphibia; order Anura; family Ranidae; genus Staurois; species Staurois parvus. Next base: position 4,192,877 of record NW_028318467.1, on the reverse strand, counting down.
CCTTGTAACTGGCGCTGTCCCTGGTAACCAGTACTGTCCATGGTAACTGGCACTGTCCCTGGTATTATCCCTGGTAACTGGCACTGTCCCTGGTATTATCCCTGGTAACTGGCACTGTCCCTGGTATTATCCCTGGTAAATGGCATCGTCTCTGGTATAATTCCTGGTAACTGCATGGCACTGTCTGTGATATATGTCCTTATAACTGGCACTGTCTGTGATATATGTCCTTATAACTGGCACTGTCTGTGGTATTTGTCCTTATAACTGCCACTCTGTGGTATTCCTCCTTATAACTGGCACTGTCTGTGGTATGTGTCCTTATAACTGGCACCGTCTGTGGTATTTGTCCTTATAACTGCCACTCTGTGGTATTCCTCCTTATAACTGCCACGGGCTGTGGTATGTGTCCTTATAACTGGCACTGTCTGTGATATTCCTCCTTATAACTGCCACTGGCTGTGATATTCCTCCTTATAACTGGCACTGTCTGTGATATTCCTCCTTATAACTGCCACTGGCTGTGATATTCCTCCTTATAACTGCCACTGGCTGTGATATTCTTCCTTATAACTGCCACTGGCTGTGATATTCCTCCTTATAACTGCCACTGGCTGTGATATTCCTCCTTATAACTGCCACTGGCTGTGTATTACTCCTAGTAACTATTCTGAGCATCTCCTCCCGCTGTAGCCCCTCCCACGGCCTAGCATCAGCAGGTATAGAGGAATGGCCGCAGCCAATCATCGTCTTCCTCTTATCCTCCTGGACACCAGCAGTATAAGCAGAACTCTGTGAATGGACCAATACCCGCCAGCCAATCCGGGCTTCTCTCTTCTTGCCGGAAGTCGGGTGCTGTTGCTGTGGGAACCCCTAGACGCGGCCGTTTGAAAGTGTGTGTGTCCTGTGGATGGGAGATGGCGCCGCCCGCAGCCTCTGCTCTGAGGAAGAGTCCGGAGCGAGGAAGACACAGCCGGCTGGTGGTGAACCAGGCCGTGCTGGCCGAGCGGAACCCGGGGTCTGTGGCCGCTGTGGGAGCCTGGATAGAGGCGGCTGAGAGAGGGAGGCCCACCAGAGCTCTGGTAAGTGCTGGGGAAGGGGAGAGTGGATTATACCGGAGACACCACCGTACTGCAAGAAGAAGAATATTGTGTGACTGAGATGTCAGAGTCCTCCATTGATGATATATACAGGGGAGGGCTCCATGATGATATATATACAGGGGAGGGCTCCATTGATGAGATATATATACAGGGGAGGGCTCCATTGATGATATATATATACAGGGGAGGGCTCCATTGATGATATATATACAGGGGAGGGCTCCATTGATGATATATACAGGGGAGGGCTCCATGATGATATATATACAGGGGAGGGCTCCATTGATGATATATATACAGGGGAGGGCTCCATTGATGATATATACAGGGGAGGGCTCCATGATGATATATATACAGGGGAGGGCTCCATGATGATATATATACAGGGGAGGGCTCCATTGATGATATATATACAGGGGAGGGCTCCATTGATGATATATATACGGGGGAGGGCTCCATTGATGATATATATACGGGGGAGGGCTCCATTGATGATATATATACGGGGGAGGGCTCCATTGATGATATATATACGGGGGAGGGCTCCATTGATGATATATATACGGGGGAGGGCTCCATTGATGATATATATACGGGGGAGGGCTCCATTGATGATATATATACGGGGGAGGGCTCCATTGATGATATATATACGGGGGAGGGCTCCATTGATGATATATATACGGGGGAGGGCTCCATTGATGATATATATACAGGGGAGGGCTCCATTGATGATATATATACAGGGGAGGGCTCCATTGATGATATATATACAGGGGAGGGCTCCATTGATGATATATATACAGGGGAGGGCTCCATTGATGATATATATACAGGGGAGGGCTCCATGATGATATATATACAGAGGAGGGCTCCATGATGATATATATACAGGGGAGGGCTCCATTGATGATATATATACAGGGGAGGGCTCCATGATGATATATATACAGAGGAGGGCTCCATGATGATATATATACGGGGGAGGGCTCCATTGATGATATATATACAGGGGAGGGCTCCATTGATGATATATATATACAGGGGAGGGCTCCATTGATGATATATATACAGGGGAGGGCTCCATTGATGATCTATATACAGGGGAGGGCTCCATGATGATGTGGACACGTGGAGCACTCCTGGACGACGGCATGAACATGGGGAGCGATCCGAAACGGCGGCGTCCACTCGGGGAGCGCTCAGGGAGACATGGGAAAACGTGCATGGATGACGGCGTGAACACGAGAAACCGCTCCTGGATGACGCCATTAACACGGGGAAGCACTCCGTGACGACGCCGACATCCACACTCTGATGATGATGACGTCCACTCGGGGAGCGCACTCTGATGATGACGTCCACACAGGGAGCACTCTCTGATGATGATGACGTCCACATGGGGAGCACTCCAGATATCTTCCCTAGGCCCTCTGCCTGGTGTTGACTTGCTCAGCGAAGGAGAAAAAAAATGTAGAAGGTACCCTGTAATAGAAGCCCTTCCTGGTGCACTACAGAATATTCTTTAAAGTGACTCTGTCATTGGGGAAAATAATGTCCCCTTCGCAAAAAAAGAGTAATAATACTTCAGTGCCCCACTGGGCTCCCATCTTCACACTCTTGCAGAGATACCGCAGCAGAAGAAACATCTGGATTTGACAGTTGGAGATGTATTGAATGTCTGTGTTTCCCCCGCAGGGGGGGACACAGGCCTAGACGAGAAGTGTCAATCCTGGTAATTCTTCAGCTTGTGTACTTCTGCCGTAGTATAAACACTGGAGGCACAGCCAGTGGGACAGGTAGCTTGTTTTATTCTTCTTTGACAGAGTGCATTTTTTTTTATAGAAGAACTGAAGATAAAACTATTTTTTAATTTTGAATAGAGTAAGGTCTAATTTACACTTGACTGTGGAGAGGTGGTAAAAATAGGCAACTGAACCTTGTTTTTGCCGTCCTCTTCTCAAGCTGCAGAGAGCGCTACATCACAGCGTATACACATGATGCACTGCTCTGTGTCACAGCAAGAATTATCCCCACTTTGCGTTTTTTAAGAAGTACTGCCATCGAGCTTCACCTATTCAAGTGAATGAGGCTGTGCCGAAACGTGAGCCAAACATTAAAGCACATGATTGCAATGTGGTATTTCCATTTAAAAAAAAAAAAAAACATGACAGGAGGTTTCCCCATTCCCTATTCAATCTAAAATGGGCGAAAAAATGGGTTTTAGATTTACTTTATTGTTGTTTTTTATGTCTTTAAGATCTCTGCAGAGGAAGTTGAAGAACAAATAATTCAGTATCAGCTGGAAAAAGAGCAGAGACTGGTTCGTTTCCAGGGGGAGGTAAAGCGAAGGGTTAATCAGCACGCCAAACAGCGGAAACGACATCAGCTACAGAAATCGTACGATGCTGTAAGTGCATGTTCACCTTCATCAGTTCAGGAGTGTCTTGGTAACTCGTTCTGCAAGAAGATCTAAATAAATCCATCAGATGCTTCCAAAAAGTATTGTAAATAGTAAAAGGTATATGAGCGCTGGGTGACAACTCGCTAAATACAGGTGGGAGCAGCCAGCATGGGAGAGGAAACAACCTCAGATCCTCCAGATAATGCCAAAGATAAACGTACAAATGCGGCGCTCAATATTAGTTACAGTGTACAGATAGTATCTCACAGTATTGGAACTTAATGACACATGCGGATCAATGTGACTGTTGTGACACAGTGAGCAACAATAAAGCTTTCGTGACCGTTGTGACTATGGTATTGAATAAATAGCAACAGAGCTTATTGGATATAGTTCATGCGGAGTTAAATAACTATAAACGAACAGTAATATTCATAGCCTCCATGGCTGGAAGCAACGAGCATATTATATACCGGTTGGATAGTATCCCATATGTCATGAGCTGATAGAATATAGTTCGTGCAGATTATTGTGACTGCGGTGACACAAAAACAGCGAATAACTTTCGTGACTGCTGTGGCTGGAAACAATGAGTGTACTAAACACTAACCAGATGGCACAATTAAATGTGCGTTGGAGTAAATAAGACCTACTCCTCGGTACTCTGGGGGTGGGAACTCAGCATGCGGATGTGATCATCAGGTGGAGGTCCTTCACCAGCTGTCATCTATCCAAAGTAGGGTTCCACGTCTCAGGTTTAACCGTGTGCAGCAGTGCTTTTTATAGCCATCAGGGGGATCATACACGCAGGTGGAAACCAGGGAAAGGATCCTTCAGGTTTAGGACTCTCGGTGCCAGATAAATGAGCCCAGAGAGAAAAGAACTCCAATAGTGTAGTATGTTTAATGATAATATTAGAGTAATATCAATGTACAGGTAAAAAAACAGAGCCAGCACTTACATCTGATGTGGTCAGTAGGTAAAGTAGTTAGCAATCCATGAGAAAGGGTATCTCCCTTCCAAAAAGTATTTGAATTAACAATTGTTATTGCAGTAAAATAAAACAGATTCTGGAAACCACAAACCAAACATTTTAAGCAGTATGCATTCATAGTTTATGTTACACCTATTTTTTTGGGTCAGATAAACTACGTAGTTTGCGCACAGTACCCCTAATTAAGAATGGTGCACAGTGCATGCCTGGCACACTGTCATTGAGGAGGGAATGACACAACAAGATATAGCAGCTCACTTTACCACTTCTTCTCCTCTATCCCCTGAGATCAGGAAGTCATAGACAGGGGGAAGAGAAGTGCAGAAAAACATAGAGCTGGCTGCTTCCTCTGATGAGTGTCTGTCCAGCAACTCATTATAGTGAACCTGCTAGCTGCCAGGTATATACAGAGGGAGTCAGTCCAATCTACAAATCTGCGCCTGGTCAGAGAGATCTGCGGCTATAATCTAAGCTACATTCTGGTACATCGGTTTTCATAAGGCACAATAACTGCAACATTCCTACGACAAGTTGCCATTTGTGATTTTTCATTTTCTGGTGCACATGCTGCAAATCCTCTTTAACATAGGCACACTGTGTTGTTTATTTGACACTTCAAATGAGCCAAAAAATGTTGGAAAAACTATAGTTTATTGGACCCATTATTTTGTGTCTGTGTTTCCTTCCTGATGTGTGTAACTGTACAAGTATTATTGCTTTTTTTATTAAAAATAACTAGTGATCCTACCAAGACACGTTGTTTGCTGTTTCAACCTGACCATGCCAAGCATGGAAGTAGATCCGTGCAGGCATGGTCAGTTTGAACCTTAGTGCCTCTCTGTCAAAGTGTCAGTATGTGGTTCCTATACACGGCATGTCTCCATGCTCAGTTCAGCCACTGTAGGTTTGGTTTGTAGGTCAAAAATTGGTAAACTGTGGCTTGAGACCTTAGAGAGGATTCAAGGAGTCTTTCAGTGTTCCTCTGTTGCCAGGTTTACAATATATTGGGGTTGATTTGCTAAAGTGGAGAGTTCAAAATCTGCATAGCAGCCAAAGCTTCAGGTTATAAATCGGCAGGTTTTGTGTCAAAGCTTAATTGAACAAGTTGAAGTTAGAAGCTGATTGGCTACCATGCGTCAGATTTTGCACTCTCCAGTTTTAGTTAATCAACCACATTGCATATGAAACTGCAGGTGATGGAATCTCAGAAAAATAACTGACACTCAGCTTGATTATTATTAAAAGGAAATATCCAGGGCTCCATCCTGCCTCTTGGTGGGCACAGTCATGGTCCACCAATATATTTGTTACGGTGCTCACAGATGGGCAGATTTCTCACCATGAACAAGGGATGTTGATGAGAATTCTCCCTGTTTTAGGACCGACCTTGTGACTCCACTGAGGTTTTATTTGCGATAACCACTTCCTTCTCTTTTCAGTGACACTCATTTGCACAGAGGTTTTCCATCCAGTTAATAGCAAGCACTTTATGTAGTCAATCTCTTCTTATTTCCCACTAAGGAATACCTGCACAATCCAGTTTGTCACATTCTATGCTCAAATTGTGCTCTGTATGTCATCCCTTAGCTATATCTACCCCAATGTAAATATCCTGTCCTAGACTGCCTATTGATGAACAGATCTATTCACAGAAAGATTGCTGGAGTCACGGGACAGTTGAGGCCTGTCAGTCTCCTTGAAACAGTTGTAAAGGATTTATTCTCATTTGGCCACTGAATACTGCATGCGGCATTTGGGCCAGGGCTGACTGCACTGTTGTTATTCTCCAGGATTTACACAGTGCCAACAATTCACACTGCACTTTACAATGTAAGGGGAAGCATTGCACTTACATTACAAATCAAGACAAGAGAGTTAGAAGGGCCTTGCTTGTGAGAGCTTACAATCTAAAAGGGAGGGGCAAATGAAAGAGAAGGTGATGGCTGTGTGGGGGATGTGTTGATGATAAAAGTAAAAGTCCAGCTTTTAGACAGAGGCTTCCTTGAAGAGATGAATTTTCAGGAGTCACTTAAAGACAGACCGAGTAGGACATAGCTGGACAGAATGGTGTAGAGAATTCCAGAGGATAGGAGAGGCTCTGAAGAAGTCCTGGAGGCCAGCATGGGAGGAGGAGACAAGGGAACTAGAAAGCTGGAGGTTTTGAGAGGATCAGAGAGTACGGTTTGGGTGATGTTTTGAGACAAGGTCTGTGTTGTAGCTGGGGGCAGAGTTGTGGGTGGCTTTGTGTTTTTTCTTAGCAATTTTGTTTTTGTTTTTTTTATTTTGGTTTATTTGTTTGTTTTTCTGGGTGAGCAGAAGTTCAGCAATGAGCTAATAGGAATGATAAGTGCAGATGGCAGTGGCATTCTGTGCCTATATAAGCCTAGTCTAATGGACTGTGAACTCTTTGATGCTGTGTGCTCATGTTTTAGACTCATCTCCTGTGTCTGATTCCCTTGATCAGTTGGCACGGGAGGGTCTTATTGTCAAGCAGTCTTCAGACGCTGCCATGCACTTCACTCCAAAGAGAAACACCTGTACTTACCGTAACACACAAGTTGCCATCGGCAGTCCTCGCATCCGTTGTGTCTCAGCAAAGAAGATAGAAGACAATGACGAGGATGGAGATGAAAATGGAAACCGTTTATTTAAAGCGCATTCCAGAACTGTGAGTACTATATCATGCTACAGAAAAATGAGTTCACAACTGGAAACAAAGTTTGCCTTGAAGGCTTTACACACTTAGTAAAAACTTGCTGTACACTTACTGTATATACTGAAGTCTGTCTGTGTATAAGGGCTTAGCATGGACAACTGTCACGAAAATGTGTTAAGTTTCCATTGTGAGCAGAATACATGTAAATCCTCTAATTAATATATGGGATTTATTTGAAAACACCATTTACAGATTTTCATGTGTGTGCAGTATGACCTGGATAAAAAAGTGACGTCAGTGTGGTTTGTAAACAAAATACTGTACATTAAGGGGTGCTCAGTAGGACTTGGCTATGACTTACAGGGGATATAAAAAGTCTACACACCCCTGTTAAAATGTCAGGTTTCTGTGATGTGAAAAAATGAGACAAAAATAAACCATTTCAGAACGTTTTCCACCTTTTAATGTAACCTTTAAACTGTACAACTCAATTGAACAACAAACTGAAATCTTTTAGGTGGAGGGATGTAAAAATAAGAAAAACTAAAAAAAAAATGGTTGCATAAGTGTGCACACCCTTAACCACTTCAAGTCTGGACACTTTTACCCCCTTCCTGTCCAGGTCAATTTTCAGCTGTCAGAACTGTCAATTTTGAATGACAATTGTGCAGTCATGCAACACTGTACCTATATGAATTTGTTATAATTTTTTTGAGACAGATAAAAATTTATTTTGGTGGTAATTATTCACCACTTGTATTTTATTTTATTTTTTTTGCTATATAAATGAAAAAGTCCAAAAATTTTGAAAAAAATGTGTTTTTCTTATACAATTTTGCAAATAACCTTTCTTCATAAATCTTGGCCAAAATGTATTCAGTTATTTTTTTTAGTAAAAAAAAAATAACCCAAATTAGTTTATAACCAAAAATTTATCATTTTAAAATTTTTTTTCTTACATTTTTATTTAATTTTTTTAGATTATTTGTTTTTTTTAACATACTGTCACTCTTGCAGTACAGTGTCACCATAGTGACACTCTACTACTTCTGGGGGGTGATGAAGCCATAAAGGCTGTAAAAGCAATCATTTCTTTCTCTCTGGCTGCATTCTTGCAGCCACTGAGAAATACTGTGAGAGCTGTTATTGGTCATAGCTTGTCACATGGTACAAGGCTGTTGTGAATAGCCTTGTACCATGTGATCTCTGTGATCATTCACAGATTTCACACATAGTAAGCAATGATGTCAGAAGTGAGATCTTGCTTACTACTATTCATGTGATCACTGATTGGCTAATCGGTGATCACATGATCGGCACCTCACACAGAGGTAATTTGAGCACTATTTTCGGATATGAGTCTATCAGCATGTCACATCTTGACTTGGTAATATTTGCCCACTCTTCCTTGCAAAAACACTCCAAATCTGTCAGATTGCGAGGGCATCTCCTGTGCACAGTCCTCTTCAGATCACCCCACAGATTTTCGATAGGATTCAGGTCTGGGCTCTGGTTGGGCATTCCAAAACTTGAATCTTCTTCTGGTGAAGCCATTCCTTTGTTGATTTGGATGTATGTTTTGGGTTGTTATGATGCTGAAAGATGAAGTTCCTCTTCATGTTCAGCTTTCTAGCAGAAACCTGAAGGTTTTGTGCCAATATTGACTGGTATTTGGAACTGTTCATAACTCCCTCCACCTTGACTAAAGCCCCAGTTCCAGCTGAAGAAAAACAGCCCCAAAGCATGATGCTGCCACCACCATGCTTCACTGTGGGTGCGGTGTTCTTTTGGTGATGTGCAGTGTTGTTTTTGCGCCAAACATATCTTTTGGAATTATGGCCAAAAAGTTCAACCTTGGTTTCATCAGACCAGAACACATTTTCCCACATGCATTTGGGAGACTTCAGATGTGTTTTTGCAAAATGTAGCCGGGCTTGGATGTTTTTGTTTGTAAGAAAAGGCTTCCGTCTTGCCACTCTTCCGCATAGCCCAGACATATGAAGAATACGGGAGATTGTTGTCACATGGACCACACAGCCAGTACTTGCCAGATATTCCTGCAGCTCCTTTAATGTTGCTGTAGGCCTCTTGGCAGCCACTCGGACCAGTTTTCTTCTCGTCTTTTCATCAAATTTGGAGGGACATCCAGGTCTTGGTAATGTCACTGTTGCACCATATTTTCTCCACTTGATGACTGTCTTCACTGTGTTCCATGGTATATCTAATGCCTTGGAAATTATTTTGTACCCTTCTCCTGACTGATCCCTTTTAACAATGAGATCCCTCTGATGCTTTGGAAGCTCTCTGCGGACCATGGCTTTTGCTGTAGGATACGACTAAGAAAATGTCAGGAAAGACTTCCTAGAACAGCTGAACTTTATTTAGGGTTAATCAGAGGCACTTTAAGTGAAGGCAGGTGTGTACTGACTGCTATTTAACATGATTGTGAATGTGATTGCTTAATTCTGAACACAGCTACATCCTCAGTTATAAGAGGGTGTGCACACTTATGCAACCACATTATTTTAGTTTTTTGTTTCTCTCCCCCCCAATAAAAGATTTCAGTTTGTTTTTCAATTGAGTTGTACAGTTTATAGGTCACATTTAAATTCTTAAATGATTTACCTTTGTCTAATTTTTTTACATCACAGAAACATGACATTGTAACAGGGGAATGCAGACGTTTTATATCCACTGTATGGGGTCAGTAGGTCCTACCCCCCCCCCCCCCCCCTTTTTTTTTTTTTTTTTTTTTTTTTTTTTTAAGCCACCAAGAGCCCAAGCTCCACCCCCAAGTAATCTATGGGAACTATTTTCCGGTAGTCCTTCTGCGGCCTCTCCTGGCAGTCATTACATGTGAGAGCTCAAGTAGCCTCTCCCAGCTACTGTGTATCCCTACTCAGCCTCACTAGTAACTTGCACATGTGTGGAAAGTTCATTATCAAGAAGGAATCCCTACAGCTTGCATTGTGTCAAATATATTACGTGACATCTCGCACCAGTGTGTTGTGTGTTTGCAGACACGTCAAAGCAGTGATAATACCTTTCTGTTATTGAACATCTTTTAAAGCTGAAATCCAGCCTTCCCTTCAGTCTTGCACAGGGGTAAAGGCTCCTCTCCTGGACTGAAATAGCTTACTCTGATTTCACTGCACACTTTAAGATTCTCACAACATGTATTAGAAGCTGCAGCAAATCAGATGTTGGGTCAGCTGCAGGAAATAATGGCACTTATCATGATTTTCTTAGTGTCTTTCTTGTTTTGTGTTTTGCGGACAGCTGAAGGAAACTATGAGACAGGTGCGTGGCCGTCTGGCAGCTCTGAAAACTGTGGAGAGTGAAGAGTTAACCCTGCCAGGGGGCCTTTGGAAGGTTTCCCCTACTAGAGATGTGAGTTCAGAGCTTCCCTTTATTGCCTTTTACTGTACACCATTCCAAAGGGCAGAGTGGTTTCACCATTTGAGCACCAGCCAGGATGCAATACCTAATCCAAAATTTCCTTTTTATGATGCCTTGTGTATGCTGGAGAGCAGGATCATAAATTTTTATTCTTGTAATTGTATGTTGCAAAACCAGCATTGGCTTTTCATCTGCAGTAAAATATTTCAGCACCTTTACATCAAGGATACAAATTGTGTTAATGTGGTTCTAAAGGTTCTGAGGGGACTTGGCAAGGGGGAGGGGCCAGAAGAAACAGTGGGGGATCCAAGAAGAGGAGGGTCGAGGCTGCTCTGTGCAAAACCATTGCACAGAGCATGTAAGTGCGATATATTTATTAAAAATAAAGAGAAAAAAAAAGCAATTAGAACCACTTTAACTGGCACAAACAGGCCTTATATGAAGGCAGAGAGCCTGGGATGAAAGCCAGACACATGACAATACACTATTAGAACCAGATATAGCATATACTTTCTGACACTTCCTCCTTCTCCTTTACAGTGTTCTATTTGATGTCCAATCCATTCCATTTACTTTTTTTTTATTATGATTAATAGTAAGGGCACCCCCTGTGAAATTTTTGTAACAAAAAGCCTTGCAGTACGCCCTCCTCACACTGCAAGGGTTACGTGTTTTGTTAAGTTTAGGGGTAGTGGAATAATTTGTAATAATTACTTTGGTCCGTGTTCCAGCAGGCTTCCACCACGCTGTACTACCAGTTTTCTGAAGCCTCTTCTCTATGGTGCACTGGCCAGAATTCTTGCACTGAGATCACCACATACAACACAAGACCAATAGCCCTGCATTGTATGTGAGGACAGAATGGGCACAGAGAAGAGGGCAGCGCCAGAGCCTGACATTAAATTGAGCAGCAGGATTGCTTTTCAGTTAAAGCTGTTATGAACAGTGGCTTAGTGGTTAGCACTTCTGCCTTGCAGCACTGGGTTGCTCTTTTTTGAATCCTGGTCAAAGCACTATCTGCGTGCATTTATGTGTTCTCCTGGTGCTTGTGTAGGTTTCTTCTCACAGTCCATAGGTATGCCAGTCAGTTGTGTGACTATGGTCTAAATTGGCCCTAGTATGTATGCATGTGAGATAGTGATCTTCGCTGTTAAGATAGTAGCAGCAGAAGCTTTCCATATCAACCATTCAGATTTCAGTTCCAGCCATGAAGTGCTCATGTTGTATTGGCAAAGTGGTTTATACAGAGATATATGAATGTGTGTTTGTTTCTTTCTGTAGAATCCCATCTCCAGGAGATCTCCTGTTCTGCTTCAACCACATACAGAGAAACCACAGTCCCTTCTGAGGGGATATCATGACCTGCCAGCAGAGCTGCTTGTTCCAGAGCCTGAGGGGCAGTCAGAGGACAGAATTGGATCTGGGAAGCCAGTGAGTTCAGTATTGATTATCTGCTAACAGGAAATTTTGAAAATTCTCTTCTCTAGGGCACAAATGATTAACAAACGTTTTGATAGAGCTTTTAACCCCCTCCTCATTAAAACATTTTTGCTTTTCTTGTCTGTATCCTGGTTCTGGTTTGAGGGACTACAGCCACCCCCCCCCCCCCCCCCCACCCGTTCCTGTCCAGGAGTGATATAAAATCATTCCAATCCACTGATATAAAATATACTGAGATATTAAAGTTCAAATGGACACATGGTCTACTCTGGAAAGTACATTTGAGGCCTCCCGTCTCCCTGTATTCATCATCAAAGGTTTCTTTATACACCATTTGCCTTCTCAAGGGTTTTCTGGATTACACAGATACAAGACAATTTAGCCTTCCTCAGGAATCAGGCTAGGCAGGGTTCCAGTCTATAAGGCCAGGCAGGCCTGGGAACACACTCCTGGCGTGTCTTTTTATGCACACTACTGCAGTAAATTGTCTCCTGGGGAGAGAGCACTGGCTTTCTAGCCTCATACCCTTTTGTGAGCAACACCCACCTGACTGTAATCAGTTCTACGCCTGTTCAGGTGCCATTTTACTCATTCATACAGGTGTACTTAAGCATACACCCGAGTGAGGACCTTGTTTTGCCTGCAAGGGATGCACAGGTGTTCCATGCAGACAGTCTCATTCATATCAACTGTGATACAGCAGCTGCTCCCAAGTTGACATCTTTGTGGGTGCAGACCCCCAAACTAACACTGTCTATATTCAGGAACCCACACCCACATGGATGTCAAACATTTCATGTCAGTTTTGCATAGTGTGATAAGTGCTCACTGCTTGCTCTGCTGGATATGATTTCTGCTTTGTGATGCACCCTGGCATTGCTTTGTCAAAGAGTGCAGGTACATATTCTTCATGCTCTGTGTGCGTGTGCACTTTTTATGTTCTTTTTGATACCAGTCACAACAAGACAGGAAGTGAGAGGCAGTAATAAAAAATGGGCAGAAATGCATGCTAACCCTCTGCCACTCCATGCAGATCCCAAGTCCACTTTAAAGTATAATTAAGGGCAAAACTTTTTGGGGGGGCAAGGATGTTCAAATAGCCAATATGTCACAGATCAACATGACAACATTGAAAAATAAATAACAAGACTTTTGTAAACCCCGGGCCCCCTCAGTGGACTGAGCCGTGTAGGGAGACAACCTCATGTGGAGTCAATGTAGTGGAACTCTGCTGCCCATTTTCTTTTTCTTAAATAATACCGAGTAGGAACAGACAAGGCATAGAGAACAAGAGGAGAGAGAGAGAGATAGAAGGAAGGGAGGGGAAAGGTCGAGGGAGGGGAAAGGTGCTGTGCAGGAGAAATACCCCTTTTAATACATTTGTAAGAGCCAGGTAGGATTGAGTGTAGGACAATCTGTGACGTGTTAGGTATGGTTGAATCAGTAACAGCAGTGTATATATTAAGAGCCAAGTCCCAAAATGCATGTGTGGGGGGGGTCACTGCCACCAGATATACAGCAGAGCCCATTCCCATAAGGCAACGCCAACACCGGTCAGAGACAGAGTGGTTAATCCTAAGAAGTATAGTGGGGCATCGGTACCACTGAGAAAGCAGTTTAAAATGAGTCTCTTGGGCCTTACTAGCCAGCAACAGACAATCGGTAAAAGCAAACAATTTCTCCCAGTCCTCATCAGACAGCTGAGCATCAAGATCAGAGGTCCATTTACATGTGAATTCTGGACAGTCTAGATGGACCTTAAAGAGGAGAATTTTATAAACTGCTGAGAGCAGTTGTAAGGGCAGAAACGCAAATCTTCAAAAGAACCTGGGTCCCTATTTAGAAATTCTGAATTAGAAAGGGACCAGTATTATGAGCAAAGTTGCTTATAGACCATCCAGTAGACTGGTGACGGCCTGGTAGATGTACAAGACATCTGGAAGGAGAGGATAAGGCCTCCAAAAAAGAATTTACACCGAACATCTATGGGTTTGCCTCTCCCAAGCGAGGAAGAAAGGTCTTGTCAAAGCAGGTGGAAATTGTGGAGTCCTGAACAAAGTGGTTAGTGGCCCTACCATCAAAGAAATACCCAATGAAGAGAGCAGGCCATCCCAAACATGCAGCTGACTGGTTGTGATGCAAGGCAAAGCAGAGGGTGGTAAACCAGGCTTTATCCATTACCAGGAGTGTTTTTCAAATTATCTGGGGCCTCCTGGCCCTGAATAAACACAACCTGGTCCTGTCCTGTTTTTGCTATAGGACAGGAAGTAAAGGGAAATCTCCCCATTGAAACCCAGATGGCAAAAAAAAAAAAAAAAAAACACTTGACAGGGGTTATAAAGCTCTCTATCCAAAATGGAAAAAGAGTGTTTGCATTCAGTTCTGCTTTAATGTAGACATTATCTCTTTGAAAAATCCAAAACGCCAGCCCTCCAGATGGATCCTAACTTCAGCACTGCAGGATCCCTGGCACATTTTGGCCTATCCTTGTATGCTGAGGATACAACCCCAGACATAAGTGCCTGTACATGGGGTAGGTACTATGCGGTGATGTCGTTTGCAGTGTCACATGTTCCTCCCTATTATCACATAGTAGTCAATAATTGTTCTTTTTGACACCTGTGTATTTTCAGATATGTAATCGTCTAATGAAGGCATCTTATCCCGCTGGTCCAGTGCCAGCATTTAACACAGATTACCGAGCTGCTCTTGTACTTCGTCCAGGAGCTGATGAAGAGGAAGACCGAAAACAAGTGGGTGAAAATGTCTATGACTAATTATTTCTACTAATAACTGTGCTGCAGGATTGCTCTTTAATTAGTAGGAATAGGAGCTGGCTGACCTTGCAATTCGGTTTCTGTGATAACCTCATTGTTTGTTAAAGCTGATTAGATGGAGCCTTCTCTTCAGTCTTGCACAGTTGTTCAAGCTCTTCTCCTCCTGTACTGAACTGGCTTACTCCAATTTTACTGCACACTGTGAGCTTCTCATAGTGTATATTAGAAGCTGCAGAAAGTCAGAGCCTGCCTCATTTCCTGGCTGCAGGATGTCCAGCATTGTCTAAATCTTTCCATCCTAGCCTTACTACCCTTGCCCTGCCACATTTTATTCATTGAATTTTTAGTCCTTTCAGTAACGGAGGTTCCGCATGACATATGGGTGTTACTTGGGGTGGTCTGCATGTTAATGCTTCCTGGTTAGGAACACCCACTCCTCCAGACTGAAATCCACCCATCAAGGCATTTTGATATTTGAATAAATCCTCCAAAGAGCCAGCTCACTGCTTGCATAAGTGCAGAGGACTTTCAGGAAGAGTACTGAGGTAGGTTGAAGTGATGTTTTCCGGAACCTATGTACAGAACCCTGCAAGCCCCTCCCACCAGCCATATTACGCCTTCATTGCAAAGAAAAGCACAGAGACCTAGTGATGATGTCACAGAGTCTAAGATAGGGTATGTAATGAAAATGGAGGGGTTTTATTTAAATATTTCATGAGCATGTTGATACGGTGGGAGAAGGAGAAATTAGAGAAGGCAAAGTATAAGCAGATGAAACACGAACTTTAGAGCTCGTGATTTAAGAGTACAATGCTGGTGCTCTCTAACTAATGCCTGAGATCTCACTTTTAGTTTGTGTTTGTTGCAAATTTGCATAGATGGCAGTGTAATGTGTGCCCCGTGTGTTAATCACCCTGTGTTGTCCTAGATAAAAGTCATAAAAATATAAGATGTCTAATTATTCTGGAAGTGTTCCACTAACAATGGTAATGGTTTTGGTGACTTCCAGATATTATTTGTAGATTGTAATCAGAGGTTAAAGGTTTCTGCAAGTCATGAATAATCCTTATTGCAGACTATTCCTATTTTTTGGTAACATTTTTTTTAATCAAGATTCTTCTCTGCATAACTACTAGAGCTGGCCTCTGTGATTGCAGCTATCTGCAGTTTATTTACTGCTAAGTGGCCGTAAAATGTCTGTATCTAGACACAGATGGGACAGTTCTGCTGCAATGGTTGGCCTTGACCTACTCTCCTCCAATGGTTCTACGGACCTTTGTTCATGCCCTCGGAAGATAACATTTGGAAAACTGTTACCCTTTGATTATAGTGTTTGCCTTGTCCTTTGTTTCCTCAGTAGCTCTGTCAGTTTCTGACTCTCTCTGACTTCAGAGATTGTAGGCATGATACTGTGCATTCCACAGCAGTCTATAGCTGATCTGTCCCCACTGCCTTGGTGATTTCTCAGCCATTGGTTTGTAGTGATTATTTTTTACTCTGATTCGAAGTCACTATAAACTCTACCTGAAGACATTTACTTTGAGAAGTTGAAGTCTTCTACTATCCCTCCAGAACTAAGAGGCCATTTCAGCTCTGATGCAGTACTTACTACTCTGAATCTGGAGGATCAGTGTGTTATTTCCTGTCCTGGGTCTTTCAGAGCCCCTGCTGCTGCAAAGAACTTCCTGATGCACCCGCTTTTCGAGATCTGCCTCTGTGGTGATTGGAAACACCCTCACATGCTCTTGACACCCCCTGATCTCTTACTGGACTTGTTTCCATTTGGAAGGTATTTTGTTAAACAGTGGTTTACACCCACTGTGGGTCTGTCTGTGGCCTACCTTACCAGGGAAACTACTAAGGAAGTAGATTGTGTTCTTATATTCAGGAATCTACTGATCAACAAGTAGAATCTCTTATGTAAAACTCAGTTCTAGTTGGCAGGCCCTGCCTTTTGCCCTATTCTGACAGTGTCCTTAATTTGTCAAACCGTGGCAGAATTGGCTAAATCTTTTATGGCATCTCTCTCCTGTGGCAGTGGAACCTTCACTGATGGAGCATATAGAGCAGATGGTTGGAGCCTTGTACTTTAGCTATGATGGCCTGCAGGAAGCATCTCAGCTTGACTCCCACATTGCACATATTCAGAGCACTCAGGTTTAAGTGCTGGTCTGCACACCCAGCATCCAAGTTGTGCTTCACACTCATGTTCTTCGAGGGACAACATATCTTTCGGTAGAACCCTAATATTATAAAGTATGCCACTGGAGGAAGAAAACTCCCCTCCCATCACGTACGCAGCCTAGGGAAAGAGCCACTAAGTCTACTACCTTTTTTGTTGCTTTATTCCAGGAATATGTTCATTCTAGGCCTTACAAACTCGGGCCTCTGGCCAACTTGCCAAACCCTCAAGAAAGGCTTTATTAACATGAAGGTATGCCCCACTTTTGACAATGGGGAGAGCAGCTTTTGGTAATCTTTATGGATCTCTAGATAGGTTTGCCCTTCAGGCCTCTGGTTCAGAAAGTGTTTCTCCAGTGATACAAACTGAACATTCACTTCCAAATCCAACTTGGCTCCCTGCCTTCCACCTTCCTGTGTGATGACACAGATTAGCAGACCTACCTCTGGGCCTAGATTTCGTAGTCCCAGCCCCTGTGTCAGGGCGGTCTCAGTAGCTGTATTTCAACCTGGTCACTGTTCTCCTTCCCAAAGAGAACATCTATCTCCCTTGGGGTCTGTAGATTCAAACATTTTGCAAGGTACTCACTGGATATCTCAACACTTCTATTGCATCCTGAATTTCCAGAAATCAACACTGTTATTCTCATCACTTGCAAAGAGCTTGGATCAGGATAGAATGTCCGTGATGATGTAGGAAACTGTCTTGTTGGCTCTGAGGAAGAGGCAAGTCTTTGAAACGAGTCAGCCTGTTGGAGATCCTCCTGTCCTGTCATTGGTTATGATGAATTGTGGACTGGATGCTGTTGTTATTTTTTGTTGAACTTTTTACTCATTTGTTACTTTATGAGTATAATACTTACCATCTTACCATACTTCTAAATAAAAATATGTTTTAAGGATAATGCACTAGGCCAGTGTGCCCTCTGTTTTGTTTTGTGATTGTAGAATGTCTGATCCCTGTTCTTCAGTACAGGAGTTTACCGTTCTCTTGACTGTTGCATGAGAGTGAATAGGTCTGTCTCTTCAAGGCAGCCCCTGTTTTCCAGCCTCTTTGCAGGCTGTCTCAGCAATACACTTTGTTGTCATGGCAAACGTTGGCTGTGTTTCTGAGCAATCCAAATTGGCTGCCCCTAAGGATCAGATAGTTCCTGGCACAGTGAATCAGTCTTCCAGTTCTGAACTTGGATGTATTTCCCTCCATCATTGGAGAATTATCCTCTCCCAGTCTACTTTGTGACATTTCAGGTAATGTGGTTCCTTTTTACATCACTGGATCATCCCTTTTGGTGAGCCTCCTGATCTGGATCTAGTTAGACAACATCACAGCTCCGGTGTGCCTCAGCCACTTAGAAGGAAAAGGAGATTCTGCTGCACCAATAGAGGTAGTTTGAAATTTGACCTAGGCATAGCCATACTTATAGTGGTGTTCACTGTTCATTTCAGTTGTGGACAGTTGGGGGACCAGGCTTCCCAAGCTCTTTTCATGTGGACTTTGGGAAAAGATCTATACAGCTGAGTGCAATCCAGAACTTGTGTTACAGGTGGAAGACCCTAGATGTGAACCCCCTAATACCCTAGTTTAACTCCACGCTAAGCAGGTTTGCCCCCAGCTGCAGGAATCCTCTGGTGGGAGATGTAAGGCCTTGTTCACACCATACGTACAGAAAACAGACGGAAACTGAGGTGCAGATTTCACTTGTAGAGATATCAGTTTACATCAGTTTTCGTGCACACTTCAGTGAGTTTTGTGGCAGATTCCTGTGCAGAAAAAATCTGCATGCGATACTAGTGTTGCGGTGTGAACAGAGCACATAGAGAACAGTTGATTTTGTTGTGCCCTTGCAGAACATGTGCACAAAAAATGACATCTCTGCACCATGGTGTGAACAAGCCCAAAGGCCCCTTTGACACGGACGTTCTGATCAGGTCTGCCTGCCAGTTTTTCAGGCGGACCCGATCGGAACCTCTATTCTCCTCTATTGAGCGGCGGGTGTAAACGGATATGTGTTTGTTTACACCTGCCGACATCCAATCTGATCCACCAAAAAGAGACAGAAGGGGATCCATTCCCCATCCGTCTATCGGATCAGATGGGATGGCAGTCGGATGGAAACAGACATGCGGCCTGTTTCCATCTGGCTCCCCATAGAAGACAGCGGGCTGTGTCCGCTCTGCGGCAGTAGAGCGAACACAGACCTGTCATCCACTTGCTCAGCGGGGATCAGTGAGAGGGATCCGCTGACGGGTCCGCCCCGGATGCAAGGGGCCTAAGTGCTATGGTATCTCAGAAGTAATACTTTTATCTCTGCATCTAGGCCTTTCCTCCTTATCTTTCTCCAGACTCGAGAAGAAGGGCTTTCACTGATCTTTCTTGTTCTGGATTGATCCAAGTGAATGTGCTGATCTGATGAGGCTCTTGACTGTTGCTCTTTGGGATCTAACAGTTCGTTGTATTTGAAAAGCTGGGAACTGTGCTTCACAATGCTTCTTCTAACAGATTAGTATTTGTCCAGAACTCAGCTCTCAACACTATTAAGTCTGGATCCTTCCTTGTCAACCTTCAATCCCTTGCTTAAGACCTTGTGTAGAGCGTTCCCTTGTTCATATCCCTTTCATCCTTTGTGAATGTGTGGGATCAAATGTCAGTTTTTTCTTTATTCTCTAGGACTGCTATTTGGACTCGTTGGAAGTATTTATACTTCCCTTCACCCTCAAGGGGTTCTTACCCTGGTAGTCCTTGCTTCTGCGACTTGAGAATCGGAAAGGCCTATCAGCCTCTCTAGACATGGACTCCCATATACCCTTAGGTATCAGGTGAGTTGAGGCCGTCTCCTGGCCTAGGTCAGTTTCTGACCTTCTCCTCCAACAAGACATTCTGTCTGTTAGGCTGTAGTTACCTAAGAGGATCTTTTTTCCCATAGTGACTACTATATGATTCATGCTGTGAGTTTGTACATACAGTGCCTTGAAAAAGTACTCATACCCCTTGAAATTTTGTCATGTACAACCAAAAACATAAATATATTTTATTGGGATTTTATGTTGTAAACCAACAAAAAGTGGCACATAATTGTGAAGTGGAAGGAAAACGACAAATGGTTTTCAACATTTTTTACAAATATCTGAAAAGTGTGGCGTCCATTTGTATTCAGCCCCCTGGAGTCAATACTTTGTAGAACCACCTTTTGCTGCAATAACAGCTGCATGTCTTTTTGGGATGTCTACCAGCTTTGCACATCTAGAACGTGAAATATTTGCCAATTCTTT
Source organism: Staurois parvus (assembly GCF_062004578.1). Taxonomy (NCBI): domain Eukaryota; kingdom Metazoa; phylum Chordata; class Amphibia; order Anura; family Ranidae; genus Staurois; species Staurois parvus. The sequence goes on along the minus strand of NW_028318467.1, from coordinate 4,172,653 downwards.
GCAAAATAGCTCAAGCTCTGTCAGATTGGATGGAGAGCGTCTGTGAACAGCAATTTTCAAGTCTTGCTACAGATTATCAATTGGATTTAGGTCTGGACTGTGACTGGACCATTCTAACACATGAATATGCTTTGATCTAAACCATTCCATTGTAGCTCTGGCTGTATGTTTAGAGTCATTGTCCTGCTGGAAGGTGAACCTCCGCCCCAGTTTCAAGTCTTTTGCAGACAGGTTTTCTTCTAAGATTGCCCTGTATTTGGTTCCATCCATCTTCCCATCAACTCTGACCAGCTTCCCTGTCCCTGCTGAAGAAAAGCATCTCCACAATATGATGCTGCCACCACGTTTCACAGTGGGGATGGTGTTTTCAGTGTGATGTGCACTGTTTTCCGCCACACATAGCGTTTTTGCTTTAAGGCCAAAAAGTTCCATTTTGGTCTCATCTGACCAGAGCACCTTCTTCCACGTTTGCTGTGTCCCCCACATGGCTTCTCGCAAACTGCACAAAAGGGACTTCTTATGGCTTTCTTTCAACAATGGCTTTCTTCTTGCCACTCTTCCATAAAGGCAGATTTGTGACGTGCATGACTGATAGTTGTCATGTAGACTGATTCTTCCACCAGAGCTGTGAATCTTTGCAGCTCCTCCAGAGTTACCATGGGCCTCTTGGCTGCTTCTCTGATTAATGATCTCCTTGCCCAGCCTGTCAGTTTAGGTGGACGGCCATGTCTTGGTAGGTTTGCAGTTGTGCCATACTCTTTCCATTTTCGGATGATGGATTGAACTGTGTTCCACGAGATGTTCAAAGCTTGGGATATCTTTTTTATAACCTAACCCTGCTTTCAACTTCTCCACAACTTTATCCCTGACCTGTCTGGTGTGTTCCTTGGCCTTCATGAAGCTATTTGTTCACTAATGTTCTCTAACAAACATCTGAGGGCTTCACAGAACAGCTGTATTTATACTGAGATTAAATTACACACAGGTGGTCTCTATTTACTAATTTGGTGACTTCTGAAGGCAATTGGTTCCACTAGATTTTAGCTAGGTGTATCAGAGTATAGGGGGCTGAATACAAATGCGCACCACCCTTTTCAGATATTTATTTGTAAAAAAAAATTAAAACCATTTATCACTATCCTTCCACTTCACAATTATGTGCCACTTTTTGTTGGTTTACAACATAAAATCCAAATAAAATACATTTATATTTTTGGTTGTAACATGACAAAATGTGGAAAATTTCAAGGGGTATGAATACTTTTTCAAGGCGCGTACCATACCATACCATACTATATAAACAACTAATTCAGTTTACTGAAATAATCAATTTACAAGAAAAAGGAGTCCTCCAGCGGTGCAGAGTATTTCAAGAGAGTTAGATAGAGAAAGGAGAGGAGTCCTTCAGGATTGCAGAGTATTTCAGCAGAGGAGAATTGGATGGAGGAAAGAGGAGAGTCCTCCAGCAGTGCAGAGTATTTTAGGAAAGGAGAGTTAGAGGAAGGAGCAGAGTCCTCCAGCAGAGCAGAGTATTTCAGGAGAGGAGAGTCAGATAAAGGAAGGAGAAGAGTCCTCTAGCCGAGCAAGGTATTTGGGTTGTGAAAGGAGCAGAGTAGTTCAGGAGAAGAGAGATCAATAAAGGAACAGAGTCATCCAACAGCACAGAATATTTCAGGAAAGGAGAGTTAATGGAAGGAGCAGAATCCTCCAGCAGTGCAGAGTATTTCAGGAGCTGGTTGTATAAAGAGCTGATTTTTATGCAGACAGGTAGGGTGTCTTTGTACATCCAGTGCCTGGTAACTTTACTATTAATCTGCCTATATATACTTTGTAAAGGTTAAATAAACCTCATAATTACATACAATGTTTTTGTACAAAATACTCACACAGGGATTGTATTTGGTGGTGGCCGAGGTAAAACAACAGTTTGATTATTTGAGGGAGGTACAGTATAATCCCAGTAATTGCACAGTTTGCAGTGATGACAGATATGTCACTTGTGTATTGGTGACCAGTGCAGTGTTTGTTTCTGTTGGATATGTCACAATTGTGAAGCTTGTCACGTTTTGCTTGACATATAAAGAACTCTTGATAAGTTATTGCATTTCTACTGTTTCAGGAGGCAGATCTCTTTTAGATCTTTAAAATTAACGTATTAAGTATTCTGTCTTGGTTCAGGTTGTGCAAATCATCAGATTTTGTGTCTATACCCTCCCAGATTTAACATCATTTAGAGTCAGTGGCAGCCGTTTAGTGTCTCTTTAGTGAGCCAAATCATGACAATGATGTAATGAGTATGACCAGAATGAAAATGTGAAGTCCACGCTCTATAATGCTCTTCCTAATTTTGTATTTAGTATGAAATTACGCCAGGTATAATTTTGCAGCCCTTAAAGAGTACCTGTATCGTTGAAGTTGTGACCATAAAAGGCGGCAGAGGACAAATGACATGTCAGTAGCATTATCCGCATTGCCTGTGGTCTCCCTCCAGCTGAGATTTTCCCAATTACTAAGTAAGCTATACGACTGCATCTGTAGAAGCAAAAGTATTTTTGAATAAACCAGCTTTAAGAATAACCAAAAATGTAATAAAGCAGTGTTCGTTAGCAGCCGGTTGGAGCACCTACCCAGATTAGCTTAGTTAGCACTTTATAAATCCTATATTATTATGATAATATAATTTAGTTGTATTACAAACCAAGAAACCACCAGCCCAAAATCCAGACACCCAGTCCAAACACCTCTTTAAAGCTGAACAATACTCACCTCAGCTTCAGTGATGCGGTGGCCAGCTCTCAACCTCTTCAGGCAGCTGGCTTCCAGGTGTCGATTTCTGGCCGCTGTCATTGGCCAGGCAGGGGTGACATCACTCCCACGCATGCATGAGAGTTCAGTCTGATTCGCCATTACCAAATTTTTACAGTGAGCGCCACGTGCGTGGATTACTGTACAAGGGCGGACAGGCAGGTAAGTAGTTTTAATGCAGAAGAGACAAAGCTTGCCTCTTCTGCATTAACCACTTGCCAACCACACTATAGCCGAATTTCAGCTACTGCGCGGTTGTCCAGTTTTGGGAGGGCGTCATATGACGTCCTCCCAGAACGCACCCTCCTGCATGCCCCCAGCAGCACGCACTCAGCGATCTCTGTGATTGCTGTGTCCTACGGACACAGCTGATAATGTGATGTGGTAAAATGGCCAATCACAGCGGCCTTATACCACGTGATCGGCTGTGTCCAATGACACAACAGATCACTGGGTAAATACAGTTGCCGGTAATCGGCTGCACTTTCCTCGCGCTGTCACGGCGTGAGGAAAGTAGAGCCGATATCCGGCAATTGTCAAAGAACAGATTGGTGATTGATGATCAGTGCCCAGCAGTGCCACCTACCAGTGCCCATCATTGCTGCATATCAGTGCAGCATCATCAGTGCTGCCTATCAGTGAACATCAGTGCTGCCTATCTGTGCCACCTCATCGGTGCTGCCTATCAGTGCAGCCTCCTCAATGCACATCAGTGAAGGAGAAAAATTACCTGTTTGCAAAATTTTATAATAGAAACAAAGAAACTTTTTTTTTCAAATTTTTTTGTATATAGCACAAAAAGTAAAACACCCATTGGTGATTAAATACTTCCAAAAGAAAACTCTATTTGGGTGAAAAGTGCGACACTGCTGAAAGCTAAAAATTGGCCTGGGCAGGAAGGGGGTATAAGTGCCCTGTAGGCAAGTGGTGAAAAACCCTGCCTGTCTTCCCATTTTTAATTACTCAGCCTAAAGTTCGATTTTAAGCAAAAACACCAGTAAGAATTTTACCTATCTATTCCTCCAAGTCTACAGCGAGGAGTGTGAGCAGTACAGTAGCGACGTCACCAAATCTCACTGGTGAGACTAACAGTCAGAGGCAGCAGTGCCTGAGATGGTCTCACACTGCAGATACACAGTTATAAAGACTCGGGAATGCCTAGGTACAAAAGACAATGGGCACATTTTTAAGGTACTGTTCAGGCTCAATTAACATTCTTAAATGCTCCTTATAACATAGCAGATCTTTTTGAGTCAGGTCCATTTTATATTCAAGTTTGTGATCTTATGTCTCTGTGCTTATGAATTTTGTATTTGTGACATGTTGTGGAAACTCTTATGTATCCTAGAGAAAAAGCCAGTTCTTGATGTACAGACGGCTTTTCATGGACATTGAGCGAGAACAAGTGAAGGAAACGCAAAGACAGAAGGAGCACAACAGGAAAATATCGAAGTAAGGATAATGATACACTATACTGTGCAATGCCTGTAATGTTGTCCCCCTCAATCTCCACCGGTAAAATTCTAAAACTGCCACCATGTGTAAAGTAACAAAGCGGTAGATTTTACTGGAAGATTAACGCTTATAAAGTGCTGATCCTGCACTTTTTGCTGTGCAGAGGTGATGAACTCAATGAGAGGGGGGGGGGGGCAAAAAGCGTGACATAGATAGTTGCTGTCATGGTACAGTGGATTAAGGGAAGTATTCTTGGATGTTATAGCCCCACCCTTAGCATAAGGATGGTAACAGAGGAAATAATAACGCCCCTGACACTGCTCAGAGAACCACCCAATGACGCAGCTACAATCCCAAAGATACAAGGGGTACTTAGTTCTATGTGGTGCTTGGAGATAAGTTCACAGCGATCTGCAGGGACACATAATCCTCACAAACTTTGCCCATACAATGCAAGAGATCAGAGTTTGAGTTATGATGTTGCATGTATTGTAAAAGACCTTTCGCACAGTATAATAACATTTTATACAATAAAAAAGTCATTGTTGAAATGGAGGAAGGAGAATCAGGAGCTTAGTAATAGTCAGCCCCAATTTCAGCTACAATTTTTTTTTCTAACCAGCTACATATTGCTTGGGGGTGGCCATTTTGTATTTTGATGAGGTTGTAGTTTGTTTTTAAAAGTGGAGTTGTGGGAAGGCGTAGTGGGCTGGGAGTCTGAGATTTGCATTAATTGAGTTCCCCACGTTTTGGGGCTGGTGTTGGGGGAGAAAAAATAATCTTTTCTTATATTTTCTATTTCAGAATGAAAAAAGAGCGAGAGACTGAGCGCCATATAGAGGAGGAGAGGCTTCGCACTACAGCTCAGCCCAGCCTGGAAAATCAAACCTTTCAGGTGGAATTAATGAAGGAGCAAGAGAGGAACTTGGAGCACCGAGAGAGGGCACAGAAAACAAGAGAGTATAACCGGTATATTTCATATCATCACTGAATATCATTGGGGAATAAGTCTGCATTATCCACATAGCCAGTCCCATGGCAGCAAAGGTTTTTATGTCAGAACTCCAGGGTTCTGTGAGGTGTCTACTAATTGCAAAAAGGGAGCTATTTTATTTATTTAAAGAGACCTAATCCAAGTACTGATCAGAATGTTTGTTTTACTTCAGTGTGTTCAAGACAGGTTAAAGAGCAACTCTCATCAAAAATAAAAGTTTACCAGTAAGAGCTGTGAAAATTTGGAAGAGACTCCCTCAAGAGTTGGTTCTGGCCAGCTCAGTGGATTGATTTAAAAAAGGCCTGGATTCTTTCCTAGATACACAGAATATAACTGGATACTAACATTTATAGGTAAAGTTGATCCAGGGAATATCTGATTCCCTCTCGGGGAACAGGAAGGATTTTTTTCCCTTGCAGAAGCAAATTTGATCTTTATAACTTTTTTTTTTTTTCTTTTTTAATGGTTGAACAAGATTGACTTTTTCCTTTTTTTGCAGCCAGACTATCTATGTAACCTGTTGGTCTAGTGATTCATGTTTAATCCAATATCTGCACTTAGGAAAAACAAAAAAGGATGAACGATTATGAAGAAAACAACATCTATGGTATTACTGGGTGTCATGCAACCCTAAAGCCTGATTTATGGGAATTCCTATGCTCTAGAAATGCCCGGTCACTACTTCCCCTCTGCTGTCTGGCAAATCACTTATGTCAGCATGCCCAAGAGACACGCTCAGACAGATAGTTCAGAGAAGCCATCCACAGGACACTGCATTTGGATCTTGTGTGTGGGTTGACACACCACTCCCCCTGTAACACCACACTATGAATCTGTATATGTGCTGACCACATCCCCCTCCATCTTGCTGACATGCCCTCTCCCCCTCTGATTGAGTAGGGGTGTTGCTAGTCTCAGACGAGCGCCTGCTGAGGGACACTGGCACTGTCAATCACAATTCTGTAATTGTCTCCTACTGAGCATCGTGGTCGAACAGCATTGGTTGTGCTGTCAATTATGCTAGCTTGGCAGCCACAGTGAAAACCGATGTGTACTGTGTAACTTTTTTTCATTAGGAAAGCAGTACTACTGGAGTGAGCTAACTTGTATTGAGTTGTAATTAAAGCCACATTTATCGGTGTCTAATGATAATTGTTGGTATTGATATTCCAGCTACGTTGAAGCTCTGCGGGCTCAGATGAAGGACAAGATGCTGCTGCATAATGTTGAATTACCACCGTTGTGTTGCTGCGGCTCAGATTTCTGGGACGCTCATCCAGACACATGTGCCAATAACTGCATTTTCTACAAGAATCCTAAAGGTATGGTGCACTGATGCCTTTTAGCAAGCAGTCAGATGCTAGCTTCCATATTATGGTTAGTTCAGGTAGGGAGTATTAAATACCAGATTGGTTACTAGGGGCAGGTGCAGGATTTGTATCATAACCCACCATGCAAATCTTTCAGTGACAAATGGCAATACTGTTGTCTTCAGACTGCAGATGTGGGTATAGTTACTGGGGGCCATTGTCGGATCTAATTTTAAGGGAAGCATTTGAGCAATTTCAGTAAAGATATGTTCAGAATTGTAACAATGTACATAAATTTTTTTTTTTTTACATCCGCTTGTTGGGGTAAATTACAGGGTAAGCCACCCAGAGATCTTGTATACACGTTGATTTTGTGCAGCAGAGTGAAAGACTTGCATTAAGGCAAACCTCCAGGCAAACGGCTAAATATACAGATGAAATACATATTGGGGTACTCTTTTACCTGCAAAAGGATATGCATCTGTCCATCCAGTTCTGAAACTTCCACACAACACAGCCAGGGGGATGACACAACTTTTTCTGTTACAGTTATAGAGTGTAGAAGGATCCTAGGGGTGTTCTCTATCCCAAGTCCGCTGTCTTGACAGTGAAAAAGCAGCAGTAGACTGATCAGGTTATTACTCTGCTCCCTGTGCTCTTTTTTTCTGGTCAGCATGTTTCTGGTCAGCATATTTGATTGTAGCACATGCAATTCGCTCCCAGTCCTGCCCCTCCCTCTGTCAGTCTGAGCTCTGCTATACAGAGACTGTAAGAGGCTGATACCAGGTCAAATTTGGGTAATTGCATCAAATGGACTTAAAAAGAAAATGAATGAGCTGTGTTAATTTGTGTCTGTTATATCTGCCTGTAGTCCAGCTTGAAAGCAAGGAACAGTAGAAATACACACAATATTTAGCTCTAATAAAAGAGAAGTAAAGCTGTGCATGAAATGAACCAATCTGGCTGCCATTATGAACAGAAATTATTCTTATGCAGGATTTATATAGCTGCAAGCGTTTGATTGCTTTGTCCACTCCACATTAGAACCCCCCCCCCCACTGACATATTCCAAAATTTGTCATTGGCTGACATCTTTTTCTTAGTTCTCTATGCCATCCCACTGATGAGGTTCATGCCCGATATGGCATGGTTTGTTAAGGTTTAACCATTTAGCAACATGTGCATCATTACTCAACCAGGCGCTCTTGTTGCTGCAGCCATGGCAATGTATGACTACAAAACTGTGCTAAGGTGCACAGGCAAAGTCCAGAGTTGCCTCCCTTTAGTTCACATTTTACCATGGGTTCTGGGACTTTTCTGAGATGTTGTGAAATCTTTACACACAATGTCACTGGAAGGCGATGTAGCCTTCCCAGGGGGGCAGAAGGATGTGAGATTACCATTGTCCTAGAAAAGCCAGGAAGTGCACAAAAAAAGTGTAAGTTTTTGTTTAGAAATAACATTAAAGGGGAGCTATACTCCCTTTCTCTCCAGTGCTGCAATGTCTCAGAGCTCCCCTCTAGCCGCTGACATCTTCAGCTTGGTGGCTTCTAAATATCGGTCCACAGTTGGTTTAATTGGCCTGGGCTAAGATGACGTTACTCCCATGCATGCGTGTACACAGTGCTGTGTACAGTGCAGATAGACAGGTAATCGCCTTTATGCAGAAGAATCAATCCTCTTCTGCATTAAAATTACTGTCTGTAGTTTTTGTTTTTTTTTTTCATTAAAGTTCCACATATGGCCATTAAGCAATTATTGTTCAGCATGCAGAACTGCACTGAAAAGAAGGCACAGTGAGCGCTTGGGTTCAAAAGCAGCTAGCACTTAAAGGTGAACCAACCTGATAAATATGTGTAAACTAATAGTGCAGCGCTTACAATAATACCACATAAAACATGCAAATCAATCAAAATAGATAAATGTCTGATTATGCAGTAAGTTATATTAGAAAGTGAACAAGTGCGTATAATTATATATAACCATTCAAATATTGCACCCTAAGAGTGAAAAAAGTGCATCAAAATGAAACTGTTCATGAATCCTATATAGCCATTAAACTGAAACAATAAAGTGAAAATAGTGCTAGTGCAACAATATCAGTTCAGTGATCAGCAATCTCCACTGCAGGTGAAATGCAGCAACATGACTCCAAATGGGTGAAACAATCTTTAGTATGATTCCTCCACCATTATGCACTCACTGGAAAAACAAAACGTGTAGAGCCTAATAGACATTCCAGTTAGCCAGGGTATCCCTCGGTTGCTCCTCAGCCTGGACAAAATCGCTGGCCAAACATCCCTAATTGAAAAATGCTCAAGACGGTCGCTGATCCGAACAGCGGAGTCGGCAGCGTGACGTCAGCACATAGATTCCTCACTGACGCGTTTCGTGCACACACATCTTCAAAGGGAATCACTTCCTGAACCAGCCATCTGCTGTTCTGATCGGCGACCATCTTTTGAGCATTTTCCAATTAGGGACGTTTGGCTAGCAATTTTTCCAAAGTCCATGCCGTCGCTGCTGGCTCCTCCCCCTCGAGCAGTGCCTCCAGTGAAAGCTGTTGCCCTGTGGGTACCGCTGCGTGGCTCAGCCAATGAGGAGGAAGAGTCCCCAAACAGCAGAGGCTATCGAGAACGTCGCTGGATCAGAGGAGGCTCAGGTAAGGATTGGGGGCGCTGCTGCACACAGGAGGTTTTTTTACCTTCATGCATAGAATTCAGCCTTTACAACCACTTTAAATGCACAACATAAATCCTGTATAATAATAATAATAATAATGCTAACATTTTTCACAGATCTTTACAAAATGGAGATATTACAATTCAATACCAGAGAAATCAGAGGGCCCTGCTTGTTAAAGTTTACAATCTATAAGGGAGATTATTATTGATTACCTTTTAAAGCGGCTCCAGTAATAATAATAACAATGTCTATTTTTGCAGCGTACACCCGAGCTTTACAGTCAGTGCTGTTGTCACGTGACACGTGGGAAGGGGGCTCGAGCTCCAGATTCGGATTTGGTCGGCCTTGATCCTGTGAGCAATGGGGAATTCCCCCAGACTGACTGAACTACGAATGTCTGTGTGCAATTATTTATTTTTGGGGTGATTTGACATGTTGACTAAGCACAAGTAATCTGAACACCTCCAGTTCTGGGATCGCATACCCAAGAAGAGCCCTGTAAACCAGACCATTTGTAGTGTGGTCAAGGATGGACAGATCCCTCTCCCAGCTCTGGATGTGGAAGTGTCTCAGCAAAGATGAAGCTCTCATTGCAGTAAAGATTGGGGCATTTGCAGTGTCATTCTAGTCATCCCAGCATATTAACTCTTAGGCCCCATTCACACTATTGTGTCTGGGATTTCAAAACGCTCTGCTAAAATGACAAATCACAGAACCACATTTTCAGATGACATTCGTTTTAATGGCACCTGAAAACAGGGTGTAGTTCTGCCGTGATTGTAATAAATTGCAGCAAACCACATCCCATGACACGTTCAGGAACTTTGAAATTTTATCAGAGTGCTTTGAAATCGCAGGAAACATCGCAGCAATTCTGCTCACAATTCAAAGTGCCCTAGTGTGAATGGGGACCTTAAGTTTGACTCAAACTCTATCCTGGAAAAGCCTGCCTACAGACTGAAGATTGATGCCTGGTCACACTAAAGAGAAATCTAAATCTTTTGGACAATTGTAGGAATACCAGCTGGGTGCAATGGAAAGGGAAAAAAATCAAATTTTATGAGGATCTTGCCACCTGCTATTTTGAGAATTAAAGGCAAGCAGATATTCAACATTACGAATAGCTAAGAAGCTCTGCTTGCTGCAGCAATGAGACCGTTCTACAGATATCTTTGCGGCAATCCTACAGAAAAATTGTTATCACAAAGGGTTTCTGGAGTAATCTGTAGAGAAATAAAAGAATGAGTGCAACACAGTGCATTATTCATTCCAGGTAGAATTTTTATTTTTCACAATGCATAATCAAAAATACATGACCTTTTGGGGCTCAAAACTCCCCCTTCAGCAGGGCTTGTGTTCTGGCAGTAAAAGTAGCTTTGTATTAAACAATTGCTTTGTATTGGACAATAATTGTAAAACGATCATATAGCATGAGATTTAGGTCAGTTTGGTGACCTGGATCTCATGCTATTTGTATTGATTTTATCCTTTTAATGCTCTTCCTAAAACAGGAGGTTTTTGCAGATTTTACTTGCATCACAGATCCAAAAAATAGGGGATTGACTCCTCATTTTTAATAGTTGGAGCCATGCAGATCATTTCTTTATGCCGTTATGTGGCTAATCCACGTTGAAAGGCTTATTGTGCAGGTACCGCTTAACTGCTTCAATACCGGGCACTTTCACTCCCTTCCTGCCTAGGCCAATTTTCAGCTTTCAGCGCTGTCACACTTTGACAGTTGCGCGGTCATGCAACACTGTACTCAAACTACATTTTTATCATTTTGTTCATACAAACAGTATGATGGTGGTATTTAATCACCGCTGTTTTTTTTTCTAAATAAACAAAAAAAGACTGAATATGAAAAAAGAAATATCATACAATGAACCGTTATCTCACGAGCAAATGCGTAATGTGACAATAAACTAAAAATATATTGAAAGCAGCTCACACTAGCCACATACTCATAACATGTGCATAACTTCAAAATATATACAGTTGTGTTCAAAATAATAGCAGTCAGACATCACTAACCTGATCAATCACTGTTTTGGGTAGAAATGATATTTCTACATGGCAAATAACTTACTAGCAGGTGTAGTAGAGTAATAGAAATCCAACAGACCCAACAGTCATGACATGCATGCTGCTGATTCTGTGTAATTGAATCACTAATTGAAAGGGGCATGTTCAATATAATAGCAGTGTGGAGTTCTATTAGTGAGGTCATTCATTCTTTGAAAAACAGGTGGCAATTATTGCCCTTATTTAAGGAAGGAAGGCAGCAAATGTTGTACATGCTGGTTACAGTGCATTTCTCTCTGTAATTCTGAGGAAAATGGGTAGTTCCAGACATTGTTCAGAAGAACAGCGTACCTTGATTAAAAAGTTGATTGGAGAGGGGAAAACATACAAAGTCCCAATGTTGAAAAAAAGACATGTGCTGAAGAGGTTACAATTTGCCAAAGAGCACATTGACTGGCCTAAAGAGAAATGGCGCAACATTTTGTGGACTGATGAAAGTAAGATTGTTCTTTTTGGGTCTAGTGGCCGGAGACAGTTTGTCAGACGACCCCCAAACACTGAATTCAAGCCACAGTACATTGTGAAGACAGTGAAGCATGGTGGTGCAAGCATCATGATATGGGAATGTTTCTCATACTACGGTGTTGGGCCTATTTATCGCATACCAGGGATCATGGATCAGTTTGAATACATCAGAATACTTGAAGAGGTCATGCTGCCTTATGCTGAGGAGGAAATGCCCTTGAAATGGGTGTTCCAACAAGACAACGACCCCAAACACACCAGTAAACGTGCAACATCTTGGTTCCAGACCAACAAGATTGACGTTATGGAGTGGCCAGCCCAATCCCCTGGATCTTAATCCAATAGAAAACTTGTGGGGTGACATCAAAAATGCAGTTTCTGAGGCAAAACCAAGAAATAGAGAAGAACTGTGGAATGTAGTCCAATCATCCTGGGCTGGAATACCTGATCACAGGGGCCAGAAGTTGGGTGACTCCATGCAACACAGATGTACAGCAGTTCTCAGAAACAGTGCGACTACAACCAAATATTCATTAAGTGATTCAAAGGAAAGCAAAATCTTCAAACATTTTTCAGTTTATATAGTGAATGTTTGAGTTTGTAAAGAAGAATACAAACACTGCTATTTTTTTGAACCGTCTAATATTCACTTTTTTCAATTTTTTTTAGAGGAACAACACAAAATTTGATATATTTTTCTTCATGTTTTGATTTGGAATAGAATGTGTCGTGTTCCCAATGCATTTGTGTGTATGGAAATAAAAGCTATTAGAAGGATTTCGAGCTTTATTCACTTTTTTCAACACACTGCTATTATTTTGAACACAACTGTACATATAGTACAGCGCTTCCCTCAAAAATTAATCTAACCCCAAAATAAATACACAATCAATTGTGAACATAAATTAGTACAACATGCATAAATGAAAAAAGTCTCTCAATAGTGATATCTTCAAAACAGATGGATTTCAAAATTATATATCTTCATGCAAAAGTTATCCTCCACCAAAAACAGTCACCAGATGTGCCTTCACCTGAAGTTTTTGACCTCACATCATGTTAGGTCAAAAAATGCATGTGTCCCAAGAGATGGACATGAACGGGTTAATATATCCTGGCAGTGGATTCTTCCTCCAGTGATCACCACTCTCTTAATCTCTCCTCCTCCACTCCACATATGGTAGAGAAGATAGGAAACACAATAGAGCTTTATCCTTAAAAAAACTACATTTTATTAAAAATGTAGAAAGTGGCCACTCACATTACAAAGGTGCTACATCGCACCAGATATTTAGCGCATATAAAACAGTAATATTCAAATATGCAGGATGATCTTCCAATTATCTAATGTGACAGTATATCAGTGTGTTACCGGTGTCGTGACGTCATCACGTCCCCTGGGGTGGGGCTTGATGACGTCACGCCACTGCAATGTGCACGAGAGCCTCAGCCCTCTTCATTGGCTGAGACAGCAGCGGGAGCTATTGGCTCCCACTGCTATCAACTACAGTCAGCAAGCCAATGAGGGGAGAGAGGGAGCGGGTTCGAGCAACGGCATTGTATGTGAATGGACACACAGAGCAGCGGCTCAGGAGTGAGCCTGCTTGGGTGCCCCTATAGCAAGCTGCTTGATTTGGAGGCAGGAGGAAGGGGCCAGGAGGGGACAATTTTTAAATTGCCTTTATCAGTTTGCACTAGGCCCCATAGCAATAATATGGTGTCTAATATGGGTGAACCTGTCACAGGTCTAACATTGAAAGGTGAAAACCCCATTATTTTATCTCATCACTGCCAGAAAGAAGAGGAAAGACATTTTCCAGAAGGTCAGCTTTCAAACAAAAGTCACATATATACTTTTCTAGAAAAAGATTTCTTCTCTTACCGGATGGATAAAATTTTATATTTAAAGTGGGTCTCTCAGTAACTTCACAAGTCTGCATGAATAAATTCCCAACATGTCAAAGTGTATAGTAATTTCTCTTGTAGTTGTAATCTTTTTTTTTTTATTAAAAGCCACCCTTGATCTCCAGTCCAGTGACTTTACCTAGGCTCAGATAAAATCCTCAGCCTGCTGCAGGTGAGAGGAAGCATTTCTTCGGTTTCCTCTGTCCCCCATTGATCAGACTACAACACTGTAACAAGTCACAGGGTAAGAGTCTGCAGCAGGGGCTGACGTGTGTCGAAGGGTGGAGATAGGGAGAGTTCAGAAGGGCTGGGAATGAGCATATAATAAGATGTTATGAATACACTGTGTTTGAGGCAGATTACATTTTTTTCTGTACTTGCACAATTTTTTAAAGGGATAAGACATGGGGAAATGTGCATGTTTTGCATCCATTTTCTTTTGTGTATATACACACACTGTATAGCTCTTAAAGCAGTGGGGTCCATGGTATAGGGTGAGGAGATACCCATGAGGTGTGGTGAAGGGCACGGTAGTGTTTGTTCATGCTGAAGAAAGTCATATTGTTGTTCTGACAAGAATTAATATGTCGATTTGGAGATTGCATGAAGATTGGTTGGTGTATCTCACATTGGACTATATTATTATTATAATACAGGATTTATATAGCGCCAACAGCTTGCGCAGTGCCTTACAAAATGAAGGTAGACATTACAGTTACAATGCAATTTGGAAACAGAGGGCCCTGCTCGTTAGAGCTATATGTTTTGGAGTTTTCTTTTTTGCTTTAAGAGCTATAGTGTGTGTGTACACCTTTTAATCAGAGTATAGCATCAAGTCAATGAAACTCCTGGGATATTGATCTGGTCAGGTAAGTAGCAGAGGGGGTTGATAATCAGTTTCAGCTGCTTTGGTGTTAATGAAATTAACAGGTGCACTAGATGGGCAACAATGAGATGACCCCCAAAACAGGAATGGTTTTACATGTGGAGGCCACTGACATTTTTTTTCCCTACTCCTCTTTTCTGACTGTTTTTCACTAGTTTTGCATTTGGCTAGGGTCAGTGTCACTACTGGTAGTATGAGGCGATACCTGGACCCTACAGAGGTTACACAGGCAGTCCAACTCCTCCAGGATTGCACATCAATACCTGCCATTTCCAGAAGGTTTGCTGTGTCTCCCAGCACAGCCTCAAGAGCACAGGGTGCCAGTGGCGGACCTTCCAATTCTGGAACATTCAGAAGTTTAGAAATCCTTCTGTAACCAATGCCATCAGCATGTTGTCCAACAGTAAGGTTGTGAAGGTCTTTAGAGAGCTCTTTGCTTTCATGAGATGTTTTTGTGTGACACCTTGGCAATGAGACACCTTTTTACAAGGCCATCACTTGAGACTGAACCAGCACATATTAATTTGCACTGACAAAGGGCAGGATTGTTTTCTAATTAGATAGATTTTAACTGGTGTCTTGGCTTTCCATTCCTTTTTGCAGATCCCTTTCTTCACATGTTCAATACTTTTTTCCCTGTGTCATTCCATTTTATTACACATTATTTAATTTCTGAACTTTTTTGTTTTAGTTTCTTTCAAGTGGCCTACCACTTGGTGGCTGAGTTGCTGTTGTTCCCCGTTGCTTCTACTTTATTATAATACCACTAAGGGCTCGTTCACACTTGACTGTTTTACCAACTCTTGCCAAATGCGCATATAGCGTTTGACAAGCGTTGGTCCGGCGTTTGCAGAGCGTTTTTTAACGCTCGGCAAAAGCTCCGCAAATGCCGCATGCACGGTTTAGCGGCGGTTGCTAGGCGTTTGCCGAGCATTAAAAACGCCCCACAAATGCCTATAATGAAGTTTGAATGGTGTTACCGCTTCGCAGCCTGTGGACTTACTAATAATTCAAAGTAAATACAAAGGAGTTTCCATAACATGAAATATTCCAAATGTAATCCGGCTTCAATAATTCAATATTCATCAACAAATCCAATGCTTCCTGTGTATAGGATTCATTATGGTCAAATGGCAGTAGATAAAACATCAGCAAACTGTCATCTACCTTGGATGGATCTGGATAATGGTCCCCTCCTGGTGGCATCCACAATAGGGGCCAAACAGGCCCGCCATATATTCCCCCAATCTGGCACGTGCACTCACGCAGGCTGTCGCCGGAGTCTGATATCACTGGATCAGGCCTATCAAATCGGGCACGTGCGAACTCCTGCGCATGCGCAGTAACCAAACTGTGACCAACCCGAGCAGTCACGGAAGAGGTTCAACAGGTAGGCAGAAGTCCCGGCCACAGTAACCAGGAGGAATGCCCCTCCAGGGGGTCACGTGACTGCCACAGGGAAGCGCAAGAGCCCACCCCATGGCCAAAACAGCAATGAGTCCACAAAGGCAATAATTAGCAACATACAGGTTTATATCGGTTCATAATCAAATGTACAGCCCAGTAACAAGAAATTATCACAAAACCAAACCCAAGACATCAATGATAAATAAGCCATAAAAAGCAAGGTTTGTAAGTAAATACTTCATTAAAGTGTTACTAAACCCAGGACCCTGCATTCACTATATCTGGTCTCCCCGGACCCTGCATTCACTATATCTGGTCTCCCAGGACCCTGCATTCACTATATCTGGTCTCCCTGGACCCTGCATTCACTATATCTGGTCTCCCCGGACCCTGCATTCACTATATCTGGTCTCCCCGGACCCTGCATTCACTATATCTGGTCTCCCCGGACCCTGCATTCACTATATCTGGTCTCCCGGACCCAGCATTCTCTATATCTGGTCTCCCCGGACCCTGCATTCACTATATCTGGTCTCCCCGGACCCTGCATTCACTATATCTGGTCTCCCCGGACCCCGCATTTACTATATCTGGTCTCCCCGGACCCCGCATTTACTATATCTGGTCTCCCCGGACCCTGCATTCACTATATCTGGACCCTGCATTCACTATATCTGGTCTCCCCAGACCCTGCATTCACTATATCTGGTCTCCCACAGAACATGGAAATGCAATTATTTTAGTAAATATAAACTGCTAAATACCATTTCTCATCAGCAGTTAAAGCAGTCTTGTGACTTCTACCAGCACTGTCACTGTCCAGCTGAGCACTAATTAAAGCTTGTAGAAGGAGTTTTAATTTTGCTCTAAGAGGATGCAGAACCCCTGACCTCTGTCTGGGCAGTGCTGATTGGCCCTGTGCTGATCACATGCATTCTCCCAAGCAAAAAAAAAAAACCTCACTAGCAATGCACACCAAACTGAGCATGCACAGAGTTCCTGCACACGATGTGTCATCAGGAGATAAGAGGGGGACGCTGCAAGGGGAGTATCAGAGAAATCAGGATCAAACAGCGTTTTTACACAATGCAGAGTATTAACCCCTTAGGTTCCACAGTGAGTATAACAAGCATGCTTTACTGCATAGATAGACTGGTTTTACTGTTGTGGGCTTAGTAACACATTAAGACCCAGAGGGGTGGTGGCGTTGAGTCTCTCTATCCACAGGGTTTCCCGCTGTAGAATTAGACAATTGCCACCCTGTGGGTTTTCAGGAAGCACTTCCAAAACCATAAACGTGACCAACGTACAACCGAATCTATGAAATAAACCTATATGGCATCCTACAGAAGTAGGTTTGCCATTTGATGAATAAATATAAGTGATCACCTATACATTGGTAAAGGTCTCCATTGGTTTTGCCAACATAAAACACATGGAAAATACAAGTCATCAAATAAATTACACATATGGTTCCCAACCCACAAAAGTACGTATAATTCACCATTGGGGAGTTTGATTTCGTCACTATTTTAACTATTCTGTTGTGTCCTATGAGGTGGATCATATAGCAAAGAGGTTCTATCACGTCTCATGGCCTTATTAAAGACTTTCATGAGAGTGGTCTGTGAATAGTGTCTTGACAAGAGGCGTTCATGTAAGGCAGCTGCCTGTTCATAAAAATCATTTGTGCAATTTCTGCACAGCCTCAAGTACTGCACATAAGGTATGCTACAAATGAGAGGTTGGGGATGTGCACTAGAGGTGTAGAAGCGATTTACCCGCTGTGGGTTTACGATAAAGACTGGTTCTTAATTGACCATTAGGACACTTTTGGATCAACAGATCCAAAAAGGGAATTTCACGAGCATCACAAGTATATGTGAATTGGAAATATAATCATTGCGATTCAACAGTCCAACAAATTCCACTAATGAGTCATGTAGGCCTGTCCAAATTAAGAACAGGTTGTCGATAAATCTGTGCCAACAGAGGATGTGATTAAGAAAAGGTGAATAGACCTCCTCTGTAAACACATTTCTCTCCCCCCCCCCCCCCCTCCAAACAGAAGTTGGCATACGAAGGTCCACAACACGTGCCCATGGCTACACCTTGGACTTGTAAATATAATTGGTCTATAAATAGAAGTTCCTAGTCAAGATGAAACGTAGCAATTTTAATATAAAGTCGTGGGGCCAGGTATTCTGATCCTGTTCCCTCAGGGAGGATTCAGTCATCCGGATGCCCTGCTTGTGGGCTCAATAGCCATGATCAAGGCACCTGAAGGAATCTGAATACCCTCAATATATTTCAATAAATCAGTAGTATCCCATATATAGGAAGGTAACCCCAATACATGAGAAATGCATCTACAAATCTGCCGGCATGCTCAGTTAACCAATCCCTGACACAATGGGGTTTATTTACTAAAGCTGGAGAGTCCAAAATCAGACTCCCTTCTGCATAGAAACCAATCAGCTTCCAGGTTTCATTGCCAAAGCTTCATTGAACAAGCTGAGGTTAGAAGCTGATTGGTTTCTATGCAGAAGGGAGTCTGATTTTGGACTCTCCAGCTTTAGTAAATAAACCCCAATAGGTCTGCCAGGGGGTGAGTGTAGGTTTTTGTGAATTTTAGGAAGAGTGTAGAAAGTAGGTGTGCGGGGAGTCCTAACATTCAAATAATCAAAGGTGACTTTATCAATGA
The DNA here is from genome assembly GCF_062004578.1 of Staurois parvus. Taxonomy (NCBI): domain Eukaryota; kingdom Metazoa; phylum Chordata; class Amphibia; order Anura; family Ranidae; genus Staurois; species Staurois parvus. The sequence continues at coordinate 4,153,952 of NW_028318467.1, read as the reverse complement.
GTCCTTCTGCATCGGCCTCAATGAACAGACCTCGAAACTCATCAGTGCAATATTGTATAAGAGTAGGAGCAATTGGTTGGTACCATGTAGCATTGTTCAGCACCTTCAGACACATGGTTTGGTACTGATGATGTGTCATAATGACAATATTTCTGCCCTTATCGGACAGCTTGATGATCATATCAGTACATTTTTGAAACTGTGTCAAGGCCACAATTTGTTGAGAGGTCAGAATGGACACCATCGTCATCCATTTATGTTGTTTCATATCTTTAACAGATTGATGTAACAATGCCCAGGTCAAGTCATCAGATTTGGAAACTTCTGTGACTTGAGTTTAAATGTCTTGGTAGTCACATCTGAATAAGATAAAGAAAGAAGGAGAGCACTGTCAAATGTTCCCTCCGAGGAGGGGGGTGGGGATATCTTCATCCACGGCCCCCTCCTCATAGAGAAGCATGAGATTCCGCAAAGTCCTACATTTTTCCATAGAAAAATGTTTAGTACGTTCAGCAAGTTCCTTTTCTAGATTGGTTTGTTGTCTGTCCTGATTAATTATGTATCTATACCTTAAATTCTGTGCAAAGAGTTAAAGATCTCTTATACTATGTTACATCCAGAAGTTCTGAACGGCAAAATCACAATCCTAGCTGTAAAACAGACTCTTCTTCCAATGAGAGATGTATATCAGTGAGATTAATAATGTTCAGTTGTGTTGGGGCATGGGAGTAGCCGGAGGAAGGGGCTTCAGTAGAAACATGTCTAGATTCCCGTTTCTTGGAAACTGGTATCGTGACTTCTAAAAAATCAGTTGTGCCAACTGGTGTTTTCAGGGGATTAATTCAAGAGCCCAAAACGTTAGGTATAACATTGTGAAGAGTGGGGGCAGAAGCTCCACCACTCTGAGCCTGTGTTGTAAGCCTGGGTTGGGGAGCCCCCCCATGTATAAGATTATATTTTTTGTGGTTTTAGCATGTTTTTTACTCTTTATGGAATTACACAACCACGGGAATCTGGACTCCGGGTTTTAATAAAGTATCAACTTACAAACTTTGTGCTGTGCTACTTACCTAATGGCATCTAGTTTTGGAATATGTCATCTAGGCTGTAAACATGATGTCCTGTGTTGGTTATACCAAATGCCCATTGCTTTTTATGGCTTAAATGTTTATCATTGATGTCCTGGGTTTAGTTTTGTGATAATGTCTTGTTACTGGGCTGTACATTTGGTTATGAACCGATATACAGTAAACCTGTATGTTGTTAATGATTGCCTTTGTGGACTCATTGCTGTTTTGTCCATGGGTTGGTGCTCTTGCACTTCCCTGCAGTGGACACGTGACCTGCTTATTGTTGTGGCCTCCCTGGTTGACATCTGCCTCCCTGCTGAGTTTCTTTGATCACTCAGGTGGGCCGCGGTCTGGTTACTGCACATGCGTGGTTTGGGAGGTCTGGTGACATCAGACACCAGCGACGGCCGGTGTGCGTGCACGCGCTAGTTTGGGGGTATATATGGCGGGCATTTTCATCCCCCTATTGCGAAAACCAACAAAAGGGGACCATTATTCAGATCCATCCAAGTTTGCTGATGTTTTGTCTACTTGTATTTGACCTTAATGAATCCAGTACACAGGGGGCTTTGGACTTGTTGATGAATATTGCATTATTGAAGCCTGATTAAATTTGGAGCATTTCATGTTATGGGAAATCTTTTGTATTTACCGGTACTTTTTTTCTAGGTCTATGTCCATACGGCCTCGCTTAACATTGAATGAACTGAGATGGATATCTGATAACATCTTTATGTGACATGGGCCTGATGTCAGTCTCCAAATTCTGAAGCTTTGGATGGTGCTCTTATATATTCTTAATTTCCTCCTGGCTTTGCTACTAAAGTATTGTTTTAAGGTTAGTATATGGTTCTCTATAAAGAAAATGTATGTATTTATTTGTACTTTTTCCTATACAGATATGATTATTTTGGTATTTTTTTCATCCACATAGGTAGTGTGCCTGGCAATTGTGCCTAATGTCTTGCCCCCCCGTGACGGCCATTGGGGAGGTATGTTGGTGCCCCCCTTTGGCCCTTTGTAAGCATGAGTCCACATTGGAAAGCAATCAGTCCATTAATTTGAATGCATTATCATAAAGTGTATATTTATCCATGACCTGTTTATGTTTTGATTATTATGATTTTGTTTCAGAGTGTATTTTGACTTTCCTCCTGAAGAAGCAGATCATGTCCGTAAAACATGTAGAGGAGTCAACATCACCCCCCAGGGTTATATCATCTTAGGGGGCGAAGCTGCAATGACTTATGTATTTCATCACACCGTGTTGTTAAATCATGTGGTTCTAAATGTGAATTCATTTGCATGTCAGATACATTTTTAATCTTTGTATCAATAAATATATTATTTCTACATTATTTTGTTGTCAATGGGTACCGGGTTAGTCCATTTATTATTATTATTATACAGTATTTATAAAGCGCCAATAGTTCGCTCAGCGCTGTACATTACAAAGGCGGACAGAACATGTGACAGAACAATACCAATACAATGCAAAACATGAGGGGATTGAGGGCCCTGCTCCTTGGAGCTTACAATCTAGGAGGGAGGGGATAGTGGTACAGGAGGAGATAGCTATGGGGGATGGGGTGGTAGGAAGAGTGGATGAGGTCGGCAGGTTAGTTCAATTCCCCTCCAGGGGTGGTGAGGAAACTGGAGTTCTGCTTTAACCTTAACTTGGACATACGACAAAGCCCCCTTTACTCTCTGGGATCCAAGTGGTCCACAGGAACACAGTGTTTTGATAAGAAGATTAACATAAGATGCAGCATTTCAGCACTCTTGTTACTTTGGAAACCCTTTATAGGTAGAGCCAGGTTCACTTACAAAAAAAAATGGCTGGATTAATTTTTTGTAATTGATTTTAAAGTCAAATTTAATTTAATACATAGATTAAATCAACTTTATGTGCACCAGATCCACTTGCAAACCCAGATCTCAGCTGGTAAAAGTAGTAGTAACATCACCACTGTGCTGTATATAGCCTATGCAGAGAGCAGAACTACGGGAGAGACCCAACAGGCCCCACCCACAATGGGCTGCTTGTAGAGAACTACAGGAGGGGGTCGACCAAGACCAGTCACCCTGCACAAGGAGTGACAGCAGCAGTGACCGGTCTCTATTACAGGAAGTTCCTGCACAGAGGTATATTTTCACACTGGATTACTGCACAAATCTGGTAGATGTGCTGTTCTCATATTTGTTATAACTGTGCATTGTATTACCAGTTCTTATTTCACCATGTTTGTTTCTATGTATTGATCTGTTTGCTGCCATCTGCTGGCCAGAATTTGCATGCTGCACGCCTCTGTTCTTGCTAGTAAAGTTTTTCCTCTGCTGGGCGTGGTTTTAGGCAAGCATTGGTTCTGGTCACTTCCTGCAGCCATTTTATGTGCTTCATAGCTGTGTGACAGGACATTCAATACCCTGGGCTTGTGAAGGCATCAGTTTTTGACCAGCAGTTAGCCTCAGGAAAGATATCACAGGACAGCGGTTGTATTACCGCTTGTCGCTGTATTTGGATCAAATAAACCCACGCTGATTTCATTCCCGTGTATACATTTGGATCCGTCTAACCTAAGCATCTGCCGGTCCGGTCTGCTCCACTGCTTGGATACGAAGGTAGGAAGTTACACAGCCATTGTCAGTTATACCTTCATTCGCCTTCATGTGGGGACAGAACAGAAGAAATACACAAAACACCAAAATTCATGTATGAATACAAAGGACTCTTGTAGTTAGGCGACAATAGCATATCCCTGAGTTGAGCTTGAACAAAAGTGGAGTTCTTCTTTGGTGAGAATCTTTTACCTGGTGGATCTTAGTGAGCGGTGAGGCTTTCTCGTCATCAGCAAACACTGTTTGCACATTTTATGGTGTTCCAATTATTTAACATTAACTGTCTTCTTTATCAATCTCTGGCAGCGAATCTCTTGATGGGCAGAGCTGCAGTTACAGGCCAGATATCAGATAGTTATGTAATATCTCACTAGGCTTTATATCATCATTTGGGCCATCACTGCTTTGCCAACTCTTAAGGTACGTCTATAAAAGACTGGTTGATTTTCGTCAGGGACAAAAATAAATATGGCTGCCAGGGAAACGGCCCAGAATAGATATGCTCACTTGATATATGATATATTATTGGGTTGGTATTGCAAAATGTATTCAGAGAATGGGACTTTAAAGGTACCAATATAACAGTATATTGATAAAAAGACATTACGTTCACCTTGAATAAAACTTTTAGGGCCCCCAATAGGCTAAAATACACTGTACAGTTCTGTAAAATATGCCTAAAGTTAGGCCTCGTGCACACCGGACGTTATGGAATCGCCAGTAGCGTTAGCTGTAGAATGCTGTGATAAAAGCGTGAGGGTTTTTTGCGTTTTTTAGCTTTTCTGCTTTAGCATTTTTAAGTGTTTTTCAGCATTTGCGTTTTTTAGCAAAGTTATACTCTCACAAAATCTTCAGACTCAAAAACGCTCAGAAACGCCAGATTGCCACGTTTTTTAGCATTTTTCAGCTTTTATTGGCGGTTTTCAACTTTTATCAGCATTTTTCAGCTGTTATCAGCGTTAGAGCATTTTTACAGCTAAAAACTCCTCTTGAAACCCAGTAGTTCTGGGGGTTTTCCAGCCAGAAAATGCTCCCGCCAAAAAATGCTGATTAAAGCCTATGTGTGCATGGAAACATAGGATAACATGTTGGGTCGGTTTACTGGCTGTAGAAAAAAATGTCAAAAGCCAAAAACAGCCGCTGCAAAAATGTCTAGTGTACATGAGGACTAATAATAAACCCCTTACATATACCCAGTGAAGTTGACTGGCCACAGGTGATACAGAGATGAAACAAACACTCCTACATAAGTTATACCTGTTTGTATGTAGTCTTCTCTTCTCTACATTTGATTTTCAAGAGCAGAATTTATAAAGCTTGTCTGAGCTGTCAAGGAAAAAAAGGGTGGAGAGCTGAAATTACACACTGCAGAGCTCAGTGAGGAGAGTTCTGAGAGATGATTGGAGGAAGGGGACACACCTCACTTCAACAGCACAAAGGAACAGAGCTGAGGCTGTCAATTAGCTAATGTTCCCTCCCCTGTCACCTTTTTTCTCTTGGTGTCAGCAAAACTTGTCAGAAATGATTCATGCAGATAGCAGAGGAATGAAGAAGCAGACAAAAATTACACTTAGTGCTCTGTATTGAGACAAGCCCTCACTATAGAAGGATATCCTTTGTTCATATTTCATAGTTGAGGTTTACAACCATTTTAATATGATTTCCATACCTGTAGGCCTCTTTCAGCACCCCTTAAAGCTGTTAGAAAAAATTCACAAGATTATATTGTGATCCAAAAAATACACTAAAATCAGTATTGGCCCACAAACACAACATACCTTACACAATTCCTGCTAAATCTAAAAAAAATAACAATGTACTAAGTAAATAACAAATATTTGTAAATGTTAAATTGTTAAAATCAAAAACAAAAAGTAAATAAAGTGAGCGCTTGGAGATCTGGGAGCAGCTAGCACATATGGTGAACCCACCCCATAAATACAAATACATCAAACAAAGCGCTGCGCTATAAACAATATATACAGATGTGTCCACCTTATAATTGAATACCAAATAATTTCAAGATGATTTAATGTGAAAGTCACTGATGAATATTGATAACATATTTTGGGTATTATATCATCTTGAAATTATTTGGTATTCAATGATAAGGTGGACACATCTGTATATATTGTTTATAGCGCAGCGCTTTGTTTGATGTAAATGATAAATTGTGCCTTTTGCAAAACTTTGACAGCCAAAGGTAAGCAAAACTTAGCAACTTGTGTGAAAAGTCTTGAGGTTGTCCTCACACCTGTGCATTGTGGAAATGTCCAGTCTCATTGGGTGTGTGTGCAGCATTGGTGTGAGGTAGTTAATGTCAGTTTTATAAAGTAAAAAAAACAAAAACAAATCAAACATTTTATAGTAATGCACTGCAGTGCAGGCACAGAATGCACACCAATGCAGTGCAAGCACAGAACGCACACCAATGCAGTGCAAGCACAGAACGCACACCAATGCAGTGCAAGCACATAACGCACACCAATGCAGTGCAAGCACAGAACGTACACCAATGCAGTGCAGGCACAGAACGCACACCAATGCAGTGCAGGCACAGAACGCACACCAATGCAGTGCAAGCACAGAACGCACACCAATGCAGTGCAAGCACATAACGCACACCAATGCAGTGCAAGCACAGAACGTACACCAATGCAGTGCAGGCACAGAACGCACACCAATGCAGTGCAGGCACAGAATGCACACCAATGCAGTGCAAGCACAGAACGCAAACCAATGCAGGGCAAGCACAGAACGCACACCAATGCAGTGCAAGCACAGAACGCACACCAATCCAGTGCAGGCACAGAACGCACACCAATGCAGTGCAGGCACAGAACGCACACCAATGCAGGGCAAGCACAGAACGCACACCAATGCAGTGCAAGCACAGAACGTACACCAATGCAGTGCAAGCACAGATTGCACACCAATGCAGTGCAGGCACAGAACGCACACCAATGCAGTGCAGGCACAGAACGCACACCAATGCAGTGCAGGCACAGAACGCACACCAATGCAGTGCAGGCACAGAACGCACACCAATGCAGTGCAGGCACAGAACGCACACCAATGCAGTGCAAGCACATAACGCACACCAATCCAGTGCAGGCACAGAACGCACACCAATGCAGTGCAGGCACAGAACGCACACCAATGCAGGGCAAGCACAGAACGCACACCAATGCAGTGCAAGCACAGAACGTACACCAATGCAGTGCAAGCACAGATTGCACACCAATGCAGTGCAGGCACAGAACGCACACCAATGCAGTGCAGGCACAGAACGCACACCAATGCAGTGCAGGCACAGAACGCACACCAATGCAGTGCAGGCACAGAACGCACACCAATGCAGTGCAGGCACAGAACGCACACCAATGCAGTGCAGGCACAGAACGCACACCAATGCAGTGCAAGCACAGAACGCACACCAATGCAGTGCAGGCACAGAACGCACACCAATGCAGTGCAAGCACAGAACGCACACCAATGCAGTGCAGGCACAGAACGCACACCAATGCAGTGCAAGCACATAACGCACACCAATCCAGTGCAGGCACAGAACGCACACCAATGCAGTGCAGGCACAGAACGCACACCAATGCAGGGCAAGCACAGAACGCACACCAATGCAGTGCAAGCACAGAACGTACACCAATGCAGTGCAAGCACAGAACGCACACCAATGCAGTGCAAGCACAGAACGTACACCAATGCAGTGCAAGCACAGATTGCACACCAATGCAGTGCAGGCACAGAACGCACACCAATGCAGTGCAGGCACAGAACGCACACCAATGCAGTGCAGGCACAGATTGCACACCAATGCAGTGCAGGCACAGAACGCACACCAATGCAGTGTAAGCACAGAACGTACACCAATGCAGTGCAAGCACAGAACGCACACCAATGCAGTGCAAGCACAGATCGCACACCAATGCAGTGCAGGCACAGAACACACACCACTGCAGTGCAAGCACAGAACGTACACCAATGCACGAGTTATTACACTAGTGTGAATCAGACCTTAGGGTGTTGTGTGGGTGTGTTTTCTTTTGTGAATATATTGTTATATTGGTACCCTTTTGATTTCTCATTTTTTCCAATACAAGAATGAAATTAGAATAGGAATGCATGGGATTTTAAAGTGACTGTTCACTCTGGAAAAAAAAATCCTGTAGCTGCTAATTTTTTTTAATTTAAGGACACTTACTTGTCCAGGAATCCAGCGCAGTCCTCACCCGGGCTAATTCTTCACTAGTCTTTGGGTTCCCAATGCCGGCATCCTAACTGGGCAGCCGGCTATGCTGCTTTCGGCTTCACAGCCAGCTGCCCACTGCGCATGCTCAACCCGCACTGCACTTTGTGAATGGGCTGGCAATCTTCTGGGACCTGTGATGTCCCAGAAGACTGAGGGGAGAACATCCGTTCAGATTGCCTAGGAGATCCAAGCAGAATGGGCAATGGGTACCCACTTCTCCCCCAAAAATGACATGCCAAATACAGGAGAGGAGGCGGGGAGGAGGACTTAAAGTGCAACTTCCCCTTTTAAGTGAAATTCCACTTTAAGGTTTGGTATTCTGTATCCACAGCTTGCCTTTCCAGCCCTGTATGCCGAGAAGCAGTGGCGTCCCGAGGCAGGTGCAGGGGGTGCGGTCCACACTGGGTGACACCGACCGCACGGGGTGACACCGGACCCACTCCACAAAAAGGTAAGTTGTAAAGCAAGCCGACGATCTTCACAGGATGGATCCGATCCATCCTGCGGGGATCGTCAGCTTTCTTTATCACTTACCTTTTCTTGGAGCGGGTCCAGTATCACCCTGTATAGGTTGCATGCTGATGATCCTGCGGGGATCGTCGGCATGCAACCTATATGGGGTGACACTAGACCCACTCCAAGAAAAGGTAAGTTGTAAAGAAAGCCGACGATCCCCGCAGGATGGATCGGATGCTGTATTCTCACAGAAATATAAGATTTAGTATATAACAGAAATCCAGCTCAGTGTTCAAAGTGTGAGATTGGAGCTGGCGTTGAAATAAACTTTCTTAAAATTTGAGGAATGACTTATCTGTAAGATGACAGATCACATTTTACACCTTTTTCCACAATTTCCAGCTGCCTCAGGTCAGGAGTTGATGCAATACAACAAGGAAGGCATTGCTTTCCCCTTTAACTATCTAAACCAGTTCTTGGAAAAATTTTGTGTAAGTGCAAAGATTTTGTTAAATTAAAGTTTTGATTTGTGTAAAATTACACTTTTGAATGTGAAAATATGTTTTATTGTTACTAGCTGTTTTATCCTGTTTTTGGCATTATTCTCTATTCTCAGCGTTTTTTTTGACGAGGGTGCCTTCAGGTTTCTTGGCAAAATACCTTCAAATTTCCCAAACATTGTATACAATCCAGTAGGTGGATAGTTTGCTCATTGATGGAACCAATAAAAGTTTATTTTGTTACACTCCGACATCAAATGACAAGTCCAGAACCAAGCCTTGCTTCCACCCTGCCTGCAATTCTTGGAACTCCAAATCTCCAAAACCCTCAACGTGAGGGTGCTTTCCACTTTTCAAAATAGGGGGGGGGGGGGTTAGCCTTTGCAGACATTCAGACAGCCTGCATCTAGAATGTTTGCATGTGGGAGGTGGTATGTAGGGGCAACAACCTAGAGTCTAATTTTTTGCCCCCTCCTCGGTTTATTACTTTCAGACTCATGGGGGGCAATTTACTAAAACTGGAGCACTCAGAATCTGGTGGAACTGTGCATTGTAGCCAATCAGCTTCTAACTTCAGCTTGTTCATTTAAGGTTCGACAATAAGACCTGGAATCTGATTGGTTTCTATGCAGAGCTGCACCAGATTTTGCATCATGCAGCTTTAGGAAATAACCACCATGGTGTCAGTGTGCAGGCTGGCAAATGTCTATGCAGCCCTATCGAGCCTTCTGGAGAGGGGTGTAATTTCTCCACTCCAGATGGCAAAACAGTTTCAGGGGTTCTACTTCAACCTGTTTATGCCTCAAGCTAATAGACATTTGCCCCATCTTGGATCATAAGGCCCTAAATATCTTCAGGCTCAGAAATTGCATATGAATTCAGGTCTGTCATAGCATCCCTTCATCAGAGAGACTTTTTGGCCTCTGTGGAGATCAAGGATGCATATTTGCATGTCTATATTTCCAAGGCATTAGCAATTCCTAAGCTTTGCTGTGGGACATCTGCATTTCCAGCTTTTGGGTGTTCACCAATGGGGGTGTTATAATGGGGTGTTCACCCCATTATTAGCCTTGCTATGGTTTTGCAGCTTTATCATTGTAGAATGATTGGGCCTCCTGCCTAGAAAACAGTTGGTACGAGTTTTGGGTCAGGGCTCCAGGTATGACCAGAGGTGTGTGGACTAACACAGGGAAACGCAGGCTTCAGATATGGTATAAACAATATACTTTATTAAGACTAACAATACAAAACGCAGTGCAAAACTAAACTAAACACGGTGCAACCAAACCAAACCACCCACCGATAACAATACATACAATACAAAGAGTAGTCAGGCAGGCCGGGTCAGTAGCAAACAGGCAAACGGAGTACCAGGAACAGGCGGGAGAGTGGTAGGGGTCACAAGCTGGGTTCAGTAACTCACGGGCAGCGCGGTACAGAGGGTCGGGCAGAGAATGGTCAGGGTAACAAGCCAGGGATCAAGCAGGAGAAGTCAGCAGAGGTCAGGATCAGGCAGGGTCGGGAACAAGTCAGACAGGAACAGGAATACAGGATACAAGGTACAGGGGCCCATGGAAAAACACACACCAAGGCCCTGACTGTGAGTCTGGCCATTCCTTAAATACAACCCCTGCAATCAGCTTCAGGTGTTTAGCTGAATGCAGGCGTGAGTCTCTGATTGCTGAGAGCACCCGCTGGCCAGCCCTGGTACTGCAGCCCACAAGGCAGGTGAGTCCCACTATTATTGGCAAGTCCATTCCTGACATTTGGTGTACAATGTCGCCCTGACCATCCAGACAATACTGCAGTGGTTCAGTTGGATTCTAAACCTTCAGAAATCATATATATGGAGCTCTCATTGCCTGTGTCTAGTCCTAGATCACATTCTAGATCATATATCCTAGACACAGCCCAAGCCAAAGTTTTTCTGCCTCAGGAGAAACTTCAAACTTTCTGCTCTCTAGATTTGTTCTCTTCAGTCCAGGGGGTGCTCAACTCTTAACATGAGAGTCTTGGAGCTGATGCTGACCTCTTTTAAGACAGTCCCATTTGCCCAATTTCACTACAGCCCCTATTTTTTCAGTGTAAGTCATTTTGGTTGATTCCTTGGACAGACCAGTTTGTATGGCTTTGAGGACCAGGTTTTCCCTGGTGGCTCAGGAATCCAGCTCTGGAGTTGAAAGTTCTATCCTCACAACAGATGCTAGCCTGTCTGGCTAGAGAATAATCCTGGACACCTTGATGGTCCAGGGGATGTCAGAATAATCTTCCCTCCCAGTCACTATTCTGGAACTTTGTTCAAGTTTGATCTCTCCTCGAGAGTCATCCAATCTGGATTCAGTTGGATCATGTCAGTGGCATGCATCAGCTGTCCAGAGGAATCAGAAGGCTTACCATGGAAGAGAGGTAGAGTAAATCCTGTCCTGGACAGAGCTTTGCTTCCTTGGCTTTATGTATGGCAAGTGTGGACAATTCGCAGCACACTTCCTCAGCCATCAGCATCTGGACTGGGGGGAGTGGTCCCTACACCTGGAGAGGTTCTGGGATCTTTGTCACAGCTGGGGAATGCCAGATACAGACCTCCTGGTTGAACACCAGACTGGACAGGTTTTGTCTCCCGTTACAGGAATTCTCCAGCAAAAGTAATGGATGCCTTGGTAGTTCTATGGGATTAGTACATTAGTATTTAAAATAGAACTACAGTATAGGCAGAACTTTTTTTTTGGAGTAAGAGGTCAAGGTGGAGAAACCTAGGTTTCGAGTTCTACCTAGTTTAGTTAGGGTAAGGAAAGTTAAGGTAAAGAGGAGAGGGGTACAATATAGGCATATTAAACATTAAAGGATATGCTCACTTTTTCTAACATGTTACATGTTACACCTGTATTCGTGAGGAGATTTACCTTGTCTTCGTGTCCCATGGCTATAAACAGGAAGTGATGGGAAATCTCTGCAAATTAAAGCGGAACTATACTGCATCTGAGCACCACAAACAAAACACGCTATTTAATTAATATTTAGAGCAAACTCACCCATCTGTCCCTGTCTCCATGCTTTATTTTGCTGAGAAATCACTTTGAAAAACACCCCCTAGCATTTCTGGTTGTGGCCATCTTACGTAGGGGCATTTACTTCCTGAAAACTATCAGTTCTTAGCTCAGTGATGCGGGCAAGAGGGTGTGTTTAGCTAAGAAAACCCCTCCTCCCCTCCTGAAGACTCCTGGGATGTATGACATCATTTGCCTAGGCCTGGAAACCAAGAAGTAATTGAAGAAATGTAAAAAAAAAGTTTAAAACAAGCAAATATGATATTCTTTCCTATCTATTTACTAATGCTAGCAACATAAAGATGAAAAATAGTCAATGTTGATTGAGAGAGTAAAGTTGAGCTTTAGGGAATCCCTTGGGGGCTCCCCAGGTCATCAGAACTAGTGTCCCCATTGGAAGAATTCCTCTCTATTACGTTTCTGGAGACAACCCAAAGGTGGGAATTTTCTTTTATTTACTTTCACTTTCACTGATAATGGCAAACAGGACAAATAGAGAGGGTGAAGCTCCAAAATGGGGGCACGAATAGCACTAAAAATGTATTAGGTGTTCAAATCTATCTCCTCTTATTAAACTTTAGGCTTTTCCTCTCCTGAAACTCATCTGCTTACCAGGACTGAGATAGGGGGTGCTCTGGTTGCGTGCATAGCTCTGGATTGGTCCTGGAAAATGTGGCACTCTGACCTGATTAGACTCCTAGCAAACTTTCCATAGCCTCTTCCAGATCATCAGAACCTTGTGTTTTAAGGACTTTTTTGCCATCCTGCTTCAAGGTTGCAGGCTTTCAAGGCATATCTTTGAAGCCCAGGTGCTGAAAGACAAGGGCATCTCTGAATCAGTAATTCCCATTTTTCTAAAGGTCAGTAAGTCTAGTTCTAGCAGGGCCTATCATTGTAGGTGGAAGGCATAATTTGCTTGGTGTGAGACACGAGGATTTCACCCCAGGAGATTCAGTGGGATGAATACTCGCCTTCCTGTAGTTAGCTTTGTACTGACATTTGGTTTTCAGCACCTTCAAGGGTCAGGTCTCTGCTCCCACTTTCTTATTTTTAAAGACAACTGGCTTCCCATTCCTTGATGAAGATCTTTCTTTATGGTGTTTCCCCAGTTTGCTTCCCTGTGACTGCATAAGATCTTCAAAAAACATCCTTTGCACCTGTCAGATCTTCTGCTCTCCACACTTATTCGGTGATGTTTCTTGTAGCCATCACCACTGTGAGTCATTTTTCTGAGCTGGTACCCTTATCTTGTAAAGAACCCTTTCAGGCCCTACCCAGGGACAAGGTGGTTTTGAGGTCCAGAACTTTCTTCCAGCCTAAGGTAGTTTTGGCCTTTCACCTCAAGCAGAACATACTTCTGGCATCTCTTTGTCTTGGAGATAATCCAGCTATTGTTTTCCAGATTTGCAAGGCTTACACCTGACCTTCTGTTCACGTGTTTTCAAAGTTCTATCAGAAAGATGTGAAAGCCTGCCATGATACCAATTTCAGCTGTAAGGTCCTTCAGGTGGCTCTTTGAGCTGCAGGCAGTCCCCATTTCTGTTGTATTAAGTGAATCTGTGAGTGTTTTGTCTGCTGGGTTGCCAACCCCTCAGTTTTACTTCTTTTGGATGTCCCAACAGTATCTGAATTCCTGTGTCCTTCAGCAGACAAAAGAGAAAATAGAATTGTTGTACTTACCGTAGAAACGATTGAGTACTGACGTGATACTTTTTTTATTTGCACTAACATACAATTTTGAGGACAAGCTTTCGGGGAATGTCCCCTTCTTCAGGGTTCAGGCAGTACTACTTCACAAAGTTTTAGCAGAAGGTTAAAAAAGATGTTGAAAAGAAAAAAAAAAACCAGAAAGAAACACACACAAACAAATGTACACAGCAATGGTTATAAAACTAGGATTAGACTAGAGATAAGATACAGCAAAAGCAAACACTGGGGGGGGACAACTCTCACAGAGGGGGTCGTAAAGCTGTTGGATAATGAGTGAGGAATCCCATGTCCAAATTAAGGCCCTTATCTCTTGTATCAAATAGAATTATCATTCTTAGTTCAAAAGTTTTCCTTTCCTGAATAGATTGTACTTACCATAAAATCTTTTTCTTGGAGTTAACCATTTCAATACCGGGCAATTTTACACCTTCCTGCCCAGGCCATTTTCCAGGTTTCATCGCTCTCACACTTTGAATGACAATTGCGCGGTCATACAACATTGTACCCAAACTAAAATTTTGTAATTTTCTTCACACAACTAGAGCTTTCTTTTGGTGGTATTTAATCACCGCCGGGGATTTTATTTTTTGCTAAATTATCAAAAAAAGATAGAAAATTTTGAAAAAAAACCCACATTTTTCTTTGTTTCTGTTATAAAAGTTTGCAAATAAATAATTGTTCTTCATACATTTAGGCCAAGATGTATTCTGCTACATGTATTTGGTGAAAATAACCCAAATTAGGATGTATTTTTTAGTTTGTAGGAAAGTTACAGAGTTCACAAACTATGGTATAGATCTGAATATTGATCAATCCTGAAGTACTGACAGCCAATCTAATTTCTTGAGGTCCAAGAATGTCAGAACAGTACAGATATCCCCCAAATGACCCCTTTTTGCAGAGTATACAGTCCGACGTACTTTATAAGAGGAATGGTGAGTTTTTTGAAGTTGTATTTTTTGTCATAATTTTTTGGAAAATGAAAAAAATGCAAAAAATTATTTTCACTTTTTTTTTTTTTACATACTGTCACCAGTGCAGTACAGCGTCTTCATAAAACTGGCATGGCGGTGATCAGGGACACTGACTGGTGACAGTATGAAAAAAAAATATTTTTTTTTATTTTTTTTATTATTTTTAATTTTTTATTACTTTTTTTTTCTTTTTTTTAAGATTTTTTTTTTTCATATTTCACTATGTCCAAAGTAGTACAATGTTACCATAGTAACATTGTACTACTTTGGGGAAGTGATCAGTATTTTTTTTTTTTTTTTTTACACAATTTGCTTATAGCAAAGAATTACATTGCTATAAGCAAGCATTTACCTGAATGACATCGATTCATTCAGGGTTTTTTTTTTTTGTGCTTAGCTGTGATTTGGCCACAGCTAATCACATGACATGTGCATGTGATTAGCTGTGACCATTCACAGCTAGACACTAGTATACAATAAATGGCATGAATGAAGCAATCCATTGTATACAACTGTCATGTGACCTGCTGTGATTGGTCACAGCAGGTCACATGGTACCGGCAATGGGGCCTATACTCAGATCTGTCATCGGCTGTGTCCGAGGTACACGGCCGGTGACAGATCGCGGCTCTGCAAGCGCGAAAAGTGCGCATGTGCGGGAGGACGCCATTTGGCGTCCAACCCGGATATCCGATACATTTTTCCGGCCGCCTTTTGGCTATTGGTCGGGCGTTTATTGGTTATCTTAAGTACACAGGTACTACCCCTCAGTGTTTATGATCATGCTCTTCCTGGTGTTTCCTACAATACTGAAGCATGCTGGGAAGAGGGGTTATCTGTCTGTCAAACAACAGGCTGGTTGGCAAGCTGAGCTGGGAATTTTTTTCTTTTGTTGGTTGACATGTGTCACCCTTCCATGTGCTCTTCGCCGTGAAGGCCATTTATAGACTGGGGCAGCAGCCACTTTTTGTACTGGGGTTATCTGTCTGGCCTACAGATTTTTGTTTTCTTGCCTAATCCTCCACTACGGTCACATGCCTGATGAAGGGGTCCTACGAGACTCCGAAACGTTGCCTTGCTGTAACTATGTGATCGTTCATTAACCTCCTTGGCGGTATTCCCGAGTGTTGCTCAGGGTAAAGTTTCTGTACCAAAAGCGGTAACCCCGAGCTACACTCGTGGTTACCATGCGGCGCTGCATAGGGAGTCCCTGCAGGGCTTACCTTGTCCTTCGCTCCCGCGATGTGTCCCCTGCAGCGTCCCCGGCCATCTCCTCCGGCCGATGCCGGCATCCGGCTTCTGTGTTCCGGTCCCTGTGACGTCGGGACGTACGGGCGCCGCCGGCGGCGGGAAATTTTAAAATTTAAAAAAAATTTCATTTTTTTCAAAACGAATTTTACATAGTAAAACATTGCTGTTTCAACCCATTTCACATACATTTTGTCCCTAGTGCTTTGTCCTGTGCCCTGCCTGCATTTTGTCTGTTCTTTCTGCCTGGAAACTTAGAAAAGTCCATGGCGTCCAAAAAGCGTCCCTTTAGGTCAAAAGCGGTTTTAGACCGGCTAGAGAACAGCGATAGTAAATTAGAACTACTTGCAGAATTGAGTGATAATGATTCGTGGGGGAAATTCGTCATCAGACACTGAAAACAATTTTGCGACTTTGCTCAGCAATGTGCGAACTTGGCACTATATTTCAAATTTCAGTGTTTTTGGTTTGGTTATATTATTGAATTAAATGTATTATTATTATATTATTATTTTTTATGTTTATTTATTAAATTATAATTTATGATTTTGTGTTTCAAATTTTATCATACCCGGGATGTTTAATAGACTTTTGTTCGGACAGATTTCAGTGAGTTCTTCCTAAATATTACAGCTTATAATAAAAAAACTACATATTTCCATGCAAAATAATGGTACCGCTTTCAGCACCAAAAATCTGAAATAATCAGACCGCCAGGGAGGTTAAAACTTTTGGACCCATATTGGTGATCCTCAGTGTGCTGGTGACATTCTACCTTGCTGATTCTGTTTGGTTCCAGCCGACAGTCGCTGCAGCACCCACTCATACACACAGACATTTTTAATGGAGGAACTTGTGCGTTGGGGTTGTTCACTTTCATTTCAACCCTCCACTATGGTGCAATATAATGTGACAATATCCAAATTCTTGTGCTCCTCAATGTATTTCAAAATTTCTATTTTTTCTCCCCACACCAATTAACCGTTCCATAAGGTAAAATAGACCACAATGGCCTACTGTATCTAACTTTGATTCAGGTGAAGTAAGTTCAAATTTGGTTGTATCAGTTTCCTAGATTAAAATATTTCCATACAGCCCAAATTTTCAAGGCCATATCTGCCTGCTTTGCTAGAAAAAAACAATTTCCAAATAGCTCAAGCTGAGATATATACATAACTAAATAAATCAGGGCAATGACTCCTACCCCTTCCTCTTCCTTTTTACAGGTAGCCTTGTATATGGAGCCTGAAGGTTAAACTACTTGAGTTGCGGTTTCTCTTTAAAGTGGAGTTCCACTCACCCTGTAAAAAAATAAATGTCAGCAGCTGCAAAAACTGTAGCTGCTGACTTTTAAAAAACAGCCACTTACCTGTCCCTTGGTCCCACGGTGTATCCCCCACAGCCCGTTTCACCGGCCGTCCTGGATTCCAGGAAGCCGGCATCTTCAGTGTGGGCACCCGGCTGTGACAGCGTGCGGCTTCACAGCCGGGTACCCACTGCGCATGCATGAGTAGTGCTGCGCTTCATGAATGGTCCTGTAGTCTTCTGGGACCTGTCACGTGTCCCAAAAGACTACAGGAAGGGAGGACACCTTCCGCCTCTGGTCGCCTACCTGTTAAATTTGGGTACCCGCCCCCTCAAAGGTGCCAATTCTTAATGGGGAGCAGGGGAGCAGTCCTTAAAATGGAACTTCCCCTTTTGGGTGGAGATCCGCTTTAAGGAACTCATACTGTAAATGTTATGAAAGGATTCAACAAGACCCATGAAGAGAAGCACACCATCCCTACTCTGAGGCATGGTAGTAGATCGCTGTTGTTTGGGGGGTATGTAACCTACAAGAATGTAGTCAAAATTGATGGCAAGACATCAGAAAATAATGGAGAAAAATTTTGTATTCATCAGCCTGGATGCTGTTCATATGATGAACTTGGATTTTGCTTCATGACAATGATCTGAAACATAAGACAGAGTCAACCTTTCATCAGCTGCAGCAATAAAAAGGAATGGTTCTGGAGTGATTATCATAAACTCCTGACCTTAATATCATTGAGCCACTATGGGGAGATTGCAAACATGAAGTTCATACCAGCCAACAAAAAATTTAACCTGGAGGCTTTTTATCAAGAAGAATATGCAGCTTTACCACATGAGAAAATACAGAGCCTTATTCACAACTTTCACAAAAGAATGCAAGCAGTCAATGATGCCTAAGGCAGCATTATAGGAATTTACGAACTAAGGGTAGGCAAACTCTTGAATGGTAACATTTATTATTTTCCTTTTTTGCTATGGAGTGTGCTAATCTGTGATGCTTAGAGTTTAATTTAAATCACATTTAAAAAAAATATGTTGCTAAATAATGCACTTGGGGGGAAAAAGAATCCTCTAACAGAGTACAATATAAGGGAACAGTGTAGGCCAGAACTGCAGTAGAAGCTGTTTGGAGGTGCGTGTTTCAAATGATTCAAAATGAATAGAATTAAGTGGCAGTGGGGAAAACAAATAGAATGGAGAAGTGCATTACTAAAAGCATCAACAGCAGGAGGAAGGAGGTCCTGATTTCCCTATAAAGATTTGTATTTATCACTAGAGGGATTCCCAGCAGGAATAAGGAGGTCCTGATTCCTCTGTATAGACCTTTAGGTATCACTAGAGGGATCACCAGCAGGAGGAAGGAGGTCCTGATTCCCCTGTATAGATCTTTAGTTATCACTCGAGGGATGCCCAGCAGGAGGAAGGAGGTCATGATTCCTCTATATAGACCTTTAGGTATCACTAGAGGGATCACCAGCAGGAGAAAGGAGGTCATGATTCCTCTATATAGACCTTTAGGTATCACTAGAGGGATGCCCAGCAGGAGGAAGGAGGTCCTGATTCCTCTATATAGATCTTTATATCACTAGAGGGATCACCAGCAGGAGGAAGGAGGTCCTGATTCCTCTATATAGATCTTTAGTTATCACTAGAGGGATCACCAGCAGGAAGAAGGAGGTTCTTATTCCCCTTATATAGATCTTTAGTTATCACTTGAGGGATGCCCAGCAGGAGGAAGGTGGTCCTGATTCCTCTATATAGATCTTTAGTTATCACTAGAGGGATCACCAGCAGGAGGAAGGAGGTCCTGATTCCTCTATATAGATCTTTAGTTATCACTAGAGGGATGCCCAGCAGGAAGGAGGTCCTGATTCCCCTTATATAGATCTTTAGTTATCACTAGAGGGATGCCCAGCAGGAAGAAGGAGGTTCTTATTCCCCTTATATAGATCTTTAGTTATCACTTGAGGGATGCCCAGCAGGAGGAAGGTGGTCCTGATTCCTCTATATAGATCTTTAGTTATCACTAGAGGGATCACCATCAGGAGAAAGGAGGTCTTTGTTTTCCTATATAGATATTAGTTAATATTAAATGGGTCACCAGAAGCAGGAAGGGGATCCTGATTCCTTTATTTAGATATTTAATGTTCACTAGAGCAATAACCAGCAGGAGGAAGGAGGTCCTGATACCCCTATACAGATCTCTAGTTAGACCTCATTTAGAATACTGTGTCCAGTATTGGAGAGCTCATTTACAAAAAGATACTGAAAACTAAAATAAGTCAAGAGACAAGCTACAAAAATGGTGAAATGTCTAAGGTGTAAACATATCAGGCAAGTTTGTGGAAACTTGAAGTAGAATTACATTTTTAAGTTAACTTTAAGTAGTTCATCTGGGCCAAGCTGGCTCAAACAAACTTTTTCCATTACTAAGTGATGCAGATGCTGTGTGCGCTGTGTTCTGCAGTAGTACGGGTGACTTCTTAGCTGCTGCCCAGAAGTAAATCAAGTTGGTCTGAAAGCTTCTCTGCTGTGCGGAAGCCTTGTATTTTAACTGGTTCCTGCCCGGCCTACTGTACGATGGCCAGGTGGGACCACACTGATTCAGGGGGGATGTCATATGATGTTCTCCGATTCTTGCCCCGCTGTGCGCCCCCAGTGATCGGTGGTGAGCTGTGTCCCTCGAACACAGCACATCACTAATCAGGGTAAAGAGCTAATGACTTTGGCTCGTTACCAAGTGATCAGCTGTGTCCAATCACAGTGGATCACATATAAACAAATGCCAGTTATTGGCATTTCCTTTTTTCAGCGCTGTCACTGCCTGAGGAAAGGAAAGCCAAAAACAAGCTTTCCTGTGAAGAAGATATTTACACTGATAATCAGGGTACTGATCATCAGTGCCCTGATTGTTAGTGCAGCCCCATCATTGCAGCATATCAGTGATCATCAGTGCCACCTCATCAGTGCAGCCTCATCTGCGCACATTATTGAAGATGAAAAATTACTTATTTCCAAAATGATATAACAGAAACAAAGAAAAAAGTTGTTTTTTTCAAAATTTTCTATATTTTTTGTTTGTTTAGTGAATAAAAAACCAACAACACAGTGGTGAGTAACCTCCCTAGTGGTCTGATTATGTCAGTATTTCTGTGCTCAAAGCGGTACATTTTTTTGCATGGAAATATGTTGGGGTTTTTTTGTAGGCCTGTAATTCTTAGGAATAACTCACTGAAATCTGTCCGAACAAGAGTCTAGTAAACAACCCGGGTATGATAAAATTTGAAACACGAAATCATAAATTATAATATAATAAATAATCATAAAAATAATAATATAATAATAATAATACATTTAATTAAATAATGTAATAAAACCAAAAACACTGAAATTTGAAATATAGCGCCAAGTTCGCACATCACTGAGCAAAGTCGCAAAATCGTTTTCAGTGTCTGATGACGAATTTCCCCACGAATCATTATCACTCAATTCTGCAAGTGGTTCTGATTTACTATCGCTGTTCTCTAGCCGGTCTAAAACCACTTTTGACCTAAAGGGACGCTTTTTGGACACCATGGACTTTTCTCAGTTTCCAGAAAGAACGGTAAAAATGCAGGCAGGGCACAGGACAAAGCACTCGGGACAAAATGTATGTGAAATGCTTTGATACAGTAATGTTACACTATGTGATTTTAGTGTATTGAGTGAATGTCACATTTTAAAATGTTTTAATTTCCCGCCGGTTCCGTCCCCGTACGTCCCGACGTCCTGATGCTCACAGGGAACGGAACCTGGAAGATGGATGCTGGCATCGGCCGGAGGAGATGGCCGGTGATGCTGCAGGGGGGACATCGTGGGAGCGCAGGACAAGGTAAGTGCAAGAGGGAATCCCTGAGCAACGCTGCAGGGTAATCCTGAGTGTAGCTCGGGGTTACCGCTTTTGGTACTGAAAGATAACCCCGAGCTACACTCGGGAATACCACCAGGGAGGTTAAATACCACCAAAAGAAAGCTTTATCTATCTCAAAAATTGATAAAAATATCATCTGGGTTCAGTGTTGCATGATCGTGCAACTGTCATTTAAAGTGCGACAACCCTGAAAGCTGAAAATTGACCTGGGCAGGAAGGAAGTGAAAGTGTCCGGTATTGAAGTGGTTAGTCAGTAAATACAAGCCTTCCTCTGATTGGTCAAGGCAACCACCATTCGTCCACCTCTCCACCACAGCCAATCAGAGGAACCTTTTACACATTAATAAGAATACAAGGCTTCTGAAAGTGGGGAAGCATACCGGCCGATTCAATTTAGTTCCAGCAGCAGATGGAAAGTCACTAAAACTGGGTGACTTAACATTAAACTAGCAAGGTTCAAACTGACCATAGAAAGTATTATTTTACCAAAAGAGTAGTTGATGCTTGGAACAGACTTTCAAGCAGAAGTAGTGAGTCAGTCAACAGTAAATGAATTTAAAACATGCTTGGACAAATATAGATCTATACTTTGACACAAAAGGAGAATAAAAAGGAAAAAATGAAAAAGGGGTAGACTTAATGGACCATTATCGTTCCATGTTTGGTCTGACCAAATGGTCCACATTCTGCCCTGGATCTGTAAATTCCCATCTTAGCTCCAAGCAAACGCCTTCATCACTTCAGACCTAACCACATTGCAGAAGTTCCATATTAGCTTCCTCTACCTGAAAATGTTCACACGTCTAAGGAAAAATACAACACTACTTTCTACTGCACAAGCAGGATTGCACTTTTATTTTACTGGCATTATCGCGCAATTAAAAAATGATTTGATTACAGACATGGTGTTCTGAATGTAGTAATAAACACGGCTGTTTTGTTTTTATCATTTTAATAAAATGTTATGAGTATACCTTAATTATTATATTGGTTTCATTAAGGTGACTTCCTTCCCCTGAACCACACCTTGACTCAAGGCTTATTAAATGACCATTTATCTGTTTATGGCTTGCCATTTGGCCAGGGCACAAAACAGCACACAAACACAAAGAGTTGACAATAATACAGAAGTTTCATGGTGACATGGAAGGTGGATCCCAAAGGAACCTAGTTTTAGTTTAAAGCAGTATTTAATTTCCCCAGCCCCCCCATATGTTTTTCCCTCTTGCCTGTTTTGCTGGGTTATCTTCAAATCACATAGTCACCCGTGCAGCGAATTCACAGTCATCCTGCCGCAATCTGCTGTCTTTGTGTCAAAGCCTGGGTCCTGCGCTACCAGCTTGGACTTCTTTGGCTGGCTGCCAGTTCAGCTCTTAATAAAGTGGGCTGACCAAAATGGTGTTGGGGGGTGGCAGCAGGTGGGGCCAGAAGACAAATAAAAACAAATTTGCACAGGGCGTTCCTGCGTGATTTCAGGTGTGAACCGGCCCTGAGTTCCCAGGTCTGCACACCTCATATGCCCAATATGAGGCTTTCCCGATATTCCTGCACCGAGTTCCCAGGTCTGCACACCTGATACGCCCAATATGAGGATTTCCCGATATTCCTGCACCGAGTTCCCAGGTCTGCACACCTGATACGCCCAATATGAGGCTTTCCCGATATTCCTGCACCGAGTTCCCAGGTCTGCCCAGCTGATACGCCCAATATGAGGCTTTCCCGATATTCCTGCACCGAGTTCCCAGGTCTGCCCACCTGATACGCCCAATATGAGGCTTTCCCGATATTCCTGCACCGAGTTCCCAGGTCTGCCCACCTGATACGCCCAATATGAGGCTTTCCCGATATTCCTGCACTGAGTTCCCAGGTCTGCCCACCTGATGTGCCCAATATGAGGCTTTCCCGATATTCCTGCACTGAGTTCCCAGGTCTGCCCACCTGATATGCCCAATATGAGGCTTTCCCGATATTCCTGCACTGAGTTCCCAGGTCTGCCCACCTGATACGCCCAATATGAGGCTTTCCCGATATTCCTGCACTGAGTTCCCAGGTCTGCCCACCTGATACGCCCAATATGAGGCTCTCCCGATATTCCTGCACTGAGTTCCCAGGTCTGCCCACCTGATAGGCCCAATATGAGGCTTTCCCGATATTCCTGCACTGAGTTCCCAGGTCTGCCCACCTGATACGCCCAATATGAGGCTCTCCCGATATTCCTGCACTGAGTTCCCAGGTCTGCCCACCTGATACGCCCAATATGAGGCTTTCCCGATATTCCTGCACCGAGTTCCCATGTCTGCCCAGCTGATACGCCCAATATGAGGCTTTCCCGATATTCCTGCACCGAGTTCCCAGGTCTGCCCACCTGATATGCCCATTTTGAGTGATTCCCATCATCCCTGTGCTGAGTCCCCAGGCCTGCACACCTGCTGTGCCCTTGTGAGATGTTCCCATTATCTCTGCGCTGATTTCCTGGGTCTGTACACTTGCTTTTGCCCATTTTGAGGGATTCTCACTATCTCTTTGCTGAGTTCCTGGGCCTCTACACCTGCTTTGTCCATTAGAATGGGTTTCCAACATCCCTGTCCAGACTTCCTGGGTTAGCGCACCTGCTGTGCCCATTGTGAAGAGCTCCCACCATGCCTGCACAGAATTCCCTGGTTTGTGTCCTCCTGTCTACATTATGAGTGGTTCCCAACAGTGGTTCCCTGCACTGATTTCCCCACTCCACACACCTACTGTGGCCATTATGAGGTGGACAACCTCCTGTATTCAGAATGCAGCAGGGCAGCTGCTCAGTATGGGAACCGGAAGCAAGTAGGGGTAACTGGAGCAGCGGTGCTACTACAGTGATTTCCAGCTTTAAGAGCAGGGGTTCTTAACCAGGGATCCATGGACCCCAAAGTGGACCATGGATGGGTTTCAGGGAGTTCATAAGGATCAGATAAAAAGAAAAACATTTCCATTCACTATAAAGTCCTCCCTCTTGTCCCAATCAATGGTTTCCCATTAAAGAAAATCTTTTGACCTGTTGTTGGTCCATGTGTACAATTTAAATTATTCAAACTTCGTGTTGGTCATATATACACGGAGCAGCCACTTTATAAGGTACACCTTGCTAGTGCCAAGAAAATATTCCCCAAACCATTACACCACCACCACCACCAGCCTGAACTGTTAATACAAGGCAGGATGGATCCATGCTTTCGTGTTGTTTAATCCAAATTCTGTTTCCTGTTCTTAGCTGACAGGAGTCTCACCTGGTGTGGTCTGCTGCTGTGAGATGGAGAAACAGCTCTCATTGTTTGAACACTGTTTGTGTGGAAGTAAATTAATGTTTTGACTGACATTCTGCGGTTTAGCCACAAGATGTCACTGTTTTTCTAACACAGGCTCAGACTGCAGAGATATTTGTATATTCATGAAGAGGTGGGGTTTTGCACTCAGAGTTAGAGTTTTAGTGAACAGGAAGAGAGACTGCAGCCATGTTTTGGACGATACTGAATAAGGGGGCCGTGTGAGCTGAGAATCCGATGACATCCAGGTGTGGGTGCATCTCTCAGTGATCAAAGCTGCAGCTGAGTGAAGTTGATGAGATTGCTGCCAGGAAGCTGATGAGATTGCTGCCAGAAAGGCTGATGAGAGCAGAGGAACTAAGAAATATATGCAGCGAGACCGCACGCTTGTTGTAGAGACATTTGTTCTGTTCAGAGTCACCAGCGGATGCAAAGCAGACCCGGGTTGGTAAGATCATGCACCCACCTCATTTCAGTGTTGGCGCCTTGAGACTGAGTCCAGGCCTATAGTTAGTTAGTTAGGGTCTCCGTTTGTGTCAGGACACAAGTGTTGTTACTGATTATTGGAAGGACTTCACAACTTAAAGTGACTTTTCACATTGGAGAGCTGATAAAATCCTACAAACTCAAGCCAGACTGGCGTTTTGCTCAGAAGGAATACTCAGGCACGTGCTACAGGACCAGTTATGGGAGAGGGAATACTGTAGATTTGTGTAAGATTGTAAGCTGTTGTGCTGCACCGCAGGCTAGCCCATACCATACACCCATACACTGATTACTGCTCTTTTAGGGTAATAACAGGTAAGGTGTGGCAGCTTATTTGTGCCCGCCAGTAGGTAAATTACTTCACTTTCTACCTTCATCAGAAGGCGCCGTGCTGTGCAGCACAAGGGTCTCAGCCTTTGGGCCGGGTGTATGTAAATTTACTGTATGTTTCCAGCTTTTGTGGTTGTGTTTATTTGCCACATCTAAGTAAAATTCTGTTGTGGCAAAAGCTGGTGTTGAGGTTGCTTTCCTCGTTCGTGACTTCACTGTATCCTGGGGAGCCCACCCCGGTACACATGTTTTCAGAGATGGTATTCTGCAAACTTGGTTGTAACGAGTGGTTATTTGAGTTACTGTTGCCTTTCTATCATCTTGAACCAGTCTGCCCATTCTCCTCTGATCTCTGACTTCAACAAGACTTTTTCGTCCACACAACTGCCGCTCACTGGATATTTTCTCTTTTTCGGACCATTCTCTGTAAACCCTAGACATGGTTGTGTGAGAAAATCATAATAGATCAGCAGTTTTTTAAATACTCAGACCAGCCCACTTGACATCAACAATCATGCCACGTTAAATGTCACTTACATCCCTTTTTCTTCCCCATTGTGATGTTTGGTTTGAAGTTCAGCAAGTCGTCTTCACCACATCTACATGCCTAAATGCTGCCATGTGATTGGCTGATTAGCAATTTGTGTTACCAAGCAGTTGAACAGATGTACCTAATAAAGTGCCAGGTGTGTGTATATACACCATATTGTCAAAAGTATTGGGACACCTGACTTTACACGCACATTAACTTTAATGCCCCCCCAGTCTTAGTCCATAGGGTTCAATATTGAGTTGGCCCCGCCCTTTGCAGCTATAACAGCTTCAACTCTTCTGGGAAGGCCGTCCACAAGGTTTAGGAGGGTATCTATGGGAAGGTTTGACCATTCTTCCAGAAGAACATTTGTGATGTCGGACGAGAAGGCCTGGCTCGCAGTCTCCACTCTAAATAATCCCAAAGGTGTTCTGTCAGGTTGAGGTCAGGACTCTGTGCAGGTCAGTCAAGTTCCTCCACCCCAAACTCGCTCATCCATGTCTTCATGGACCTTGCTTTGTGTACTGGTGTGCAGTTATGTTGGAACAGGAAGGGGCCATCCCCAAAGCCCA
Source organism: Staurois parvus (assembly GCF_062004578.1). Taxonomy (NCBI): domain Eukaryota; kingdom Metazoa; phylum Chordata; class Amphibia; order Anura; family Ranidae; genus Staurois; species Staurois parvus. Next base: position 4,127,624 of record NW_028318467.1, on the reverse strand, counting down.
ACCCCTGAGAAACAACCCCACACCGTAATCCCCCCTCCATCAAACTTTATACTTGGCACAATGCAGTCAAGCAAGTACCGTTCTGGAAACTGCCAAACCCAGACAAGTCCATTAGATTGTCAGACAAAGAAGGTTTGGTCACTCCAGAGAACACGTCTCCGCCGCTCTAGAGTCCAGTGGCGGTGTGCTTTACACCACTGCATCCGACACTTTGCATTGCACTTGGTGATGTAAGGCTTGGATGCAGCTGCTCGACCATGAAAACCCATTCCATGAAGCTCTCTACACAATGTTGTGCTAATCTGAAGGCCACACAACATTTGGAGGTCTTTACGTATTGGCAGATAGTTGGCGACTTCTGTGCACTCTGCGCTTCAGCATGCGCTAGTTAAAGTGGAATTAAACGCAAAATGTAAAATAAAAACTGCTGACATGTAGTGTTTTTATAACAGCAGAAACCCTAGTGGTCTCTTCTGTCATAAATGCTTCTTCCTGTACTGTACACTGAGCCGCACATATGAGTACATTTGTGGCACTGCTCTGTGCTGCAATGAAGTGAACATCATTGTGGCCCAGCCATTCAAGTGGCCAAACAAAGTGAACCTGGAAGGAGGACCAGGCAAGGAATGAAGAGCCCAGGACCAGCTGGATACCGCAGTGCTGGAGGGCTTCATTTCACAGGTAAGTCTGCCATAATGTACTAATACGTGGTGTATACTATCACATTATGGCATAAAACCCCTGGGGGCACCTAAACAAAAATAGTGGAGTTAATTCCGACACACACTGTACAGTACAGTACAAACATACCTACAGTACCTCTACAGAAGCTGCCTGGCCGAGGTTGACACAATCTGGGATAATGGTTAGTGGCAGTTCTAAACCACGTTTAAGATACCTTCCAAAATATAATAATAACCTAAAAGGCTCGATTGTAGCAGCCTATTATTTTCTATGGCACCCGTCCAAATAGCTGCGACTTCAATTTGCAGCGACTTTGAAAAGATGCCTGCACTATTTTGATATGACTTTGGTCAGAGAATGTAAAGTCGGATCAAAATTAAGCTCCAAAGTCACACTGGAAATCGTGTGATTATGGAGACGCGCTAATGTGAATGAAGCCTAAAGCTCACCACATAATGTGATTGTACAATCTACTTTACTTTAGCTCTACCAACAACAATGTAGTCAAAAGAACAAAAGGTGTACCGCTCAGGCAAACAATCCAGATCAATCCACGACAGGTGCAGGCTCTGGCTCGCCACCACACACAATGCAACAGGATGGTTATGATTAAGCACGAGATCGTGTGAAACGCGTTAACAGGTCCTGTATTCATGTCCTGGTGTTTTGTGTGTCCTATGGATCAATAAATATACACTATATATTCATCTATCCTCCGGTGTGCGGCTGACCCTTCTTCCTGTAACAACAATGTAGTGCAAGGGCCTGTCTGATTGGATACAAACTGATTGGATAGTGTAAGAAGACCCTTTGTAATGTACCGCCTGGCGGTACCTCTAGCAACCCACAGAATAGGATTCCCCAGAGCACGGAGTCTAAGTCCCAGTCTTCTTTTTTACCAGGGCCCCTGATGGTGGGGATGGACTTGGAGCAGACAGAGGCCAGGTCGCGGCCCCTGAGTACACCCACCCATGGTAGAGGGTTCCGCCAGAGGTATCTGCTGGCAAAGAGCCTGACGTGAAGAGGCGGATGGGTCTGTGCAGGACGGATGGATGGATGGCTGAGCAGAAGCGTGGTCAGACAGGCCGGGTCGGTAACCGTGGGAACAGCGTGGTACAAGGCAGCAGGCACAGAATAGTCGGGTCACTCGCCAGGTCAGTAATGGGGTCAGATCCAATGGGAAGCATCCAGAGAGAGGTCAGGCAAGCCAGGGGTCAGGGCAGGAAAAGACAGCACGGTCAAAATCACTTAGGGTCGGCAACAATCTAATGACAGATAGCAGGAGCAGGAACAAACAGATACGCCCATACGGCAACCAGTGTCAGTGCAGAGCCAATTTAAATACCGCGCCCCGCACTGTCATTGGTGCCAGGCGCGCGCCCGTGGTCGCGAGTGCGCATGCGCGAGTTCCGCTGTCAACGCGGCCGCCCAGGACCTACTGCCCGCACACCAGTGCGCATCGGCACACTGCACCTGCGCCGAGCCACACGCCGCCACGGCTCCTGACACCCTTATATTAAGTATTTTAGATTTAAAGTACAGATATTGTATGGTTAGATTGGAATGTGTGACCCTTATGTTTGCTGTACCTGAAGTCCTGTATTCCAATTCTTGTAATAACTCTGCGTTATCGGAGGGTAAAGAGAAGGCTAATTCCCCATACACACGATAAGAAAATCGTACGAAAACATTTCACAGAACCACTGATCGAACGATTTTCTCTTCGTTGATGAGCAGGATGTTTTAACCGATAACGATATTGTGAACAAAAAAATCTGGTTGAACAACCGTGAAAAATGTTGTCGTTTCGCATAAGAACAACCGTTTTTCTATGCGATGGTATGACGGTCATACGAAAAAAATCCATTAAGCGCTATCATGCATGAGCGGAAACAGAAGATGACCCGGATGTTTATGTCCAAGGAATCTTCATAAACACGAACGAACAATCCAAATGTTAAAAGTAGATTGGCCTAATGAGATCATGAAACCAGAATTGTGCAGATTATATTTTATGTATCACTATTGATGTATATAGGTCATGTAATAATCTATATTATACTCATTGCTGGTCATTGTTGTGTATATCGCTGGTTCTGGCCGGAAGGGCGTGGCTACAAGGTCAAACGCACAACGCATCACTTCCACTTGTATGGAAGATGTCAACGCTAAGTATTGCCCGACGAATGATTTTTTTAGATTGGTTAATGTGAGCCACGATTTCGACCAACGAACGAATGCCTTGTTGGATGACCGATCGGTCGATTTTCTAATCGTGTATTCCCATCTTTAGGCTACATTCACACCGGTGATTAGGGCTGGTGCAAATTGAATCAGAGATTCCTGCAGTGGATCTCAGTGGCTAGGTGCAGCTGCTGGCCCTGCTCACTATAATGACAAGTCAGCAGTGGCCACAGCAGGGGCTGACTGACAGCTCATGGGGCCCCCGGGCAATAGGGATCATAAGGCCCCTGTGTCCTTGCCCAAACTCAAAAAAGCCTATGAAAAAGGTACCAGGGGCATCTTATGGGGCCCCCTACTGACCCCGGGCCCTCGGGCAGTTCCCGAGTTTCCAAATGGTCAGTCCGCCCCTGGGCCACAGGTATTCACAGCTCTCTGCACAGCCAATGATTACCTGTGGTGCTAGCTGCTGTAAGTACACAAAATGCATCCAGCAGGGATCACCACAGGAAATTGCTGGCTTTGCAGACAACCATGAATACCTGTGTCCGCTGGTCACCTGTCACTTAGCCGCTGAGATCCGCAGCAGGATTCCCTGATTCCTGCTGCTACATTTCGTGCCAGCCCTAATCACCGGAGTGAATGTAGCTTAACCACTTCCAGTCCGGACACTTTCACCCCCTTCCAGTCCAGGACAATTTTCAGCTTTCAGTGCTATCACACTTTGAATGACAATTGCGCAGTCATGCAACACAGTACCCATATGAATTTTTTAGCATTTTTTTGAGACAGATAAAACTTTCCTTTGGTGGTATTTATTCACCACTGGGATTTTTATTTTTTTGCTAAAAAAAGTGTTTTCTTATAAAATTTTTCAAATCTTCTTAGTAAAAAAAAACACAAACCAAATTAGTTTATAACCAAAAATTATATTTTTTTCACATTTTTTTTTACATTTTTTATTTTTTTATATTATTTTTTTTTTAACATACTGTCACCCTAGCAGTACAGTGTCACCATGGTGACACTGTACTACTTGTGGGGGGTGATGAAGATTTTTTTTTTTTTTTACACTGATTGTTTTACACCCATAAAGGCTGTAAACGCATTTCTCCTTCTCTCTGGCTGCATTCTTGCAGCCATTGAGAAATACTGTGTGAGCTGTGATTGGTCACAGCTTGTCACGTGGTACAAGGCTGTTGTGAATAGCCCTGTACCATGTGGCCTCTGTGATCATTCACAGATTTCACAAGTAGTAAGCAATATGGAAGTGACATCTTGTTTACTACTATTCATGTGATCACTGATTGGCCAATCAGTGATCACATGATCGGGACCTCACACATGTACAGCGAAACACCGATCGCTGTACGGGACCTCTGTGTGAGGTCCCGTACAGCGATCGGTGTTTCGCTGTGTCCGGAGAACACAGTGGACACCGGTTCGCGGTGCCGCTCGCTCCCAGGTAGCGCGCACAGGCAGGGAATGTGGGAGGATGTTTATAAATGGCCAACAGCTCCTGCACTGCTCCCGTCCGGCTGTTTATGTACATGGGCCAGACAGGAAATGGTTAAGGCAGGCCATACATGGGTCAAATCCTGAACTAATTTTCTTTAGAAAATCGGAATTTTCGTGCATTTCTGCAATCCAATGGTGTCACTATTCATTCAGAAATTCAACCAAGTAAGCCTTTCTTTTTACCTCATGTTGCTACAGAAATTAATTTTTGCGGCCAAGAATTTTCTTCTCTTTCCAGGTCAGCTCACGCTCATTTCTTTGTCAATTACATTCCCCGCCTGATTCTCCCATCATTGATTAGAAATTCGTTAGTTTTTCAAAAAATTTCCAACATGCCTTCAAATTCGATGGTTGCTTTAAAATCATCCTTTGATGTGACCCACTAATGGTGCGAAATTTGAACGAAAATTGTTAAGAGAAGATTTTCGAAAGAAAATTCTTTCAGAATTCGACCCGTATATGGCTGGCTTAAGTCAGACCATACATGGGTTGAATTCCAAACAAATTTTCTTTAGAAAATCAGAATTTTTTGTGTGTTTTGTAATTCAATGGCGCCACCATTGATTTCAAAGAATTCAACCAACAAAGCCTTGAATATTACCTCATGTTGCTACAGAAAGGAATTTTCTTCCAGGTCAGCTCACACTCATTTCTTTTTCATTTACATTCCTTGCACGATTCTCCCATCATTGATTAGAAATTCGTTCATTTTTCAAAAAATGTCCAACATGCCCGATCATTCAAATTCGAAGGTTGTTTGAAAATCGTCCGTTGCTGTGGCCCACTAATGGTGCAAAATTTGAACGAAAATTCTTAGAAAAGATTTCGAAAGCAAATTATTTTGGAATTCAACCCGTGTATGGCCGGCTTTTGCCAACGTGAGCCCATGCGTGTCAACACCTGGCATTTTCCTGAGCCTGGAGGCACTATTGCAGCATCCTGCAGCCTGTCAGCCCGGGTTCACACTGATGTGGTGCAGAATTTGCAGCATTTTTTGTGTGAATTCCGCACCACATCATGCGAACCGCTGCGGGTGTGTATGTTAAGTTAAAGTGGAGCTCCACTCACCCTGTCAAAAAATAAAAGTCCGCAGCTACAAAAACTGTAGCTGCTGACTTTTAAAAAACAGCCACTTACCCAGGGGCGGACTGACCGTTTGGAAACTTGGGCACTGCCTGAGGGCCCGGGGTCAGAAGGGGGCCCCATGAGATGCCCCTGGTACCTTTATCATAGGCTTTTTTGAGTTTGGGCAAGGACACAGGGGCCCCATGATCCCTATTGCCCGGGGGCCCCATGAGTTGTCAGTCCGCCCCTGCACTTACCTGTCCCTTGGTCCAGCGGTGTGTCACCCGCAGCTCGTTTCACCGGCTATCCTGTTTTCCAGGAGGCCGCCATCTTCAGTGTGGGCACTCGGCTGCGACTGCTTGTGGCATCACAGCCGGGTACCCACTGCGCATGTGCGAGTAGCGCTGCACTTCATGAATGGCCCTGTAGTCTTCTGGGACCTGTCACGTGTCCCAAAAGACTACAGGGAGGGAGGGGGACACTTTCCGTTTCCGATGACCTAGGCGATCGGACCAGAAGTGGGAGCGGGTACCTGTCAAATTCGGGTTCCCGCCCCCCCCCTCCGCTCCCCAAAGGTGCCAATCCTTAATGGGAAGCGGAGGAGCAGTCCTTAAAGCGGAATTTCCCCTTTTGGGTGGAACTCCGCTTTAACAACACCCCAAAAGTGGTCTGCCAAACGTGGTGTGATGTGCAGAATCTGATCGCATAGGTGTGACTACCCATGCGATACGATTCTATTGTAGACCCAAAAAAGGGTCCTGCACCTTTTTGGTGCAGATGCGGTGTGATTAGAGCCATGCATACTGTACGGCTCCGATCGCATCGCACATAAATCGCATGTGATTGGCACAGGAATGCGGTGCAGTTCCTGTGTGATTCACATGCGATATACCGCACTGAACGTATGTGAACGCCGGATTAAAATCAATGTGAACTATGGCGACTGGGCGCTGTACAGAGCGGTACTTGCGTTTTGGGCGGTATGCGTTCAGCGTGCCGGAGTCCTTCTCATGTGAATGTGTAGGTGCATGCACTGAGTACGTACAACTCAAGATGTTTGTTTCTGTAAAATTCTATTTCTAAAATAAAGATCTTCAAAAGAAAAATAAATGTCTGTGGAAATCATGTGTGCACATGTCCAGCAGGATGACAGCAGCCCCCCATGTGTATGTCACTGCCATGCTCCTACTGACACAACACTGTGACTGTGCTTTACCCTCCTCAAACTTTGCTCAGCACCCAGACAGATGTTGCAAGGGTTAATGTGGGCGGTCCCTTCTTATTTTTTTGTCCTACCCATTGTGATCACATGTCCCCTGTGGTCACATGATGTCTCTTTATTCTCATTCATTGCCTGTACAGCTGTTTGATGCTGCGCTGGGAGGGTGTGATGCTACAGTATATAATGCAGGACCTCAGCACAGCCATGTGATCTTGCAGCCAGGAGCCCCAGCGCAGCAACCATCCTAGCAGGACCTACTCCATCCCAAATCCTCACCATGAGATCATCCCTGGCCCCAGCCATCAGGCTGCTCCATGCTGTGTCCAGAGACAGCTGGTAAGAGGGGCAGCGGGGGAAGGGAGAGGGGGTTCAATCAGGATGAACACAGTTCAGTAGAGCATTCTTTACTTTCTTTTGTACATTTTGTTAAAGATTGTACAACAATAGAAATCCATTGTGCAGATGCTGCATTGTATGAGCCAAATTCCTTTACGGGTGGAGGCTGATTAGAAGGGTTCCCTTGTTACACTTTTACTATTATTATACAGGATTTATATATTATTATTATTATACAGGACTTATATATTATTATTATTATACAGGATTTATATATTATTATTATTATACAGGATTTATATATTATTATTATTATACAGGATTTATATATTATTATACAGGACTTATATATTATTATTATTATACAGGACTTATATATTATTATTATACAGGATTTATATATTATTATTATTATACAGGACTTATATATTATTATTATTATACAGGATTTATATATTATTATTATTATACAGGATTTATATATTATTATTATTATACAGGACTTATATATTATTATTATTATACAGGATTTATATATTATTATTATACAGGATTTATATATTATTATTATTATACAGGACTTATATATTATTATTATTATACAGGATTTATATATTATTATTATTATTATACAGGATTTATATATTATTATTATTATACAGGACTTATATATTATTATTATTATACAGGACTTATATATTATTATTATACAGGATTTATATATTATTATACAGGATTTATATATTATTATTATTATACAGGATTTATATATTATTATACAGGATTTGTATATTATTATTATTATTATACAGGATTTATATATTATTATACAGGATTTATATATTTTTATTATTATTATTATACAGGATTTATATATTATTATACAGGATTTATATATTATTAATATTATTATACAGGATTTATATATTATTATACAGGATTTATATATTATTATTATTATTATACAGGATTTATATATTATTATTATTATACAGGATTTATATATTATTATACTGGATTTATATATTATTATTATTATTATACAGGATTTATATATTATTATAATTATACAGGATTTATATATTATTATTATACAGGATTTATATAGCGCCAACAATTTGCTCAGCGCTTTACAATATAAGGAGAGACAATACAGCAACAATACAGTTCAATACAAGAGGGATAGGAGGCCCTGATCCTGGGAGCTTACAATCTAAGAATACTATTAAGATCATTAAATCTGTTGTTCTTATTTATCAGTGCAAAAGTTCCTGAACAACTGGCATCATCAGGAGGAACCAGAATTCATCCCTGTACATACAATTTATTTATCAGGGCACATGTACACAGGGCGTTTGGAAAACTCTTCTGAATGATGGAAACTGACTGCTGGAAAACGTAGGGTAAAAAATGGCAGTTTAGCCACGTTTGCATATCGCTTTTATGTGCGTTTAGAAGCGTTTTTTAAAAGATAACCTCAGGAGACCTTCCCAAATACCCAGAATGCACTGAAAAATAGTAAATAATTGACTATTTTAGACATTTTGAGAGAAATAGAGAGAGCAGAAGCAGAGAGTGTTGAGATGACCTGTCTTTTCTGGTTGTATTCACTATGGATCCCATCATGCGCATAATGCGACACGTTCTACCATTTTTTTCCTTCATGCAAAACGAGAAACTGCGCTGGTGTACCGGGTCCATTTGAATACATGGAAAACGCTTTGCAGGCATTTCTGATGATGAAAAAAGGCTCTGGACAGCATCTGTGTATGGAATAGTTAAAAAACGTTTATAAACACAAATGCTTATAAACGCAGTTAACCGCGTTTACACGCATTTACAAGTGTTTGGTGTTTGAAACGCCAGTAAAATCTACTCCTGAACACAACTTTTGGTGCGTTCAAAAAAACGACTGTAAACTCAACTGCCTGTAAACCTAACCTAATTGCCGATCTCCTCCACTCTTCCTACCACTCCATCCCCCCCCCACAGCTATTTCCTCCTGTACTACTATCCCCTCCCTCCTAGATTGTAAGCTCCAAGGGGCAGGGCCCTCAAACCCCTCGTGTATTGACTTGTATTGTTACTGTACTATCTCGTGTACTGTCTCCCATTATTATGTACAGCGCTGAGCAAACGTTTGGCTCTATATAAATCCTGTATAATAATAGTAAACAACGATGTGTACACGGACACATAGGAAAACATTAGGAAGAGTTCAGGGGCTGCTGGAAAAAAATGCTGAACAGCTCCTGAATGTCAGTTTATCAGCTGCAGTGTACATGAGCCCTTACATGTATTTACAGGCGCCGTCAATTTACGCAGCACTTTACATATATATTGTACATTCACATCAGTCCCTAACCCTCAAGGGGCGTACAATCAAAGGTCCCTAACTCACATTCATACATATACATACTAGGGACAATTTAGACAGAAGCCAATTAACCTACCAGCATGTCTTTGGAGTGTGGGAGGAAATTGGAGTACCTGGAGGAAACCCACGCAGGCACAGGGAGAACATGCAAACTCCAGGCAGGTGATGCCGTATTTGGAATTCAAACCAACGACCCTAGTACTTCCAGGTGGAAATGCTAACCATTTGGCCACTGTGCTGCCCTACATACAATGAATGAAATTGGTTGTTGTGGATAGCTACGCTTTGATCTGCTTTACCCCAGGTTCTCACCTAAGCGTTTTCCACAGCGTTTTGCAGAAACGCAGTACAGTCCATTTAACATGATTTCCTATGGGACACATTCACATCTCTGCGTTTTCACCTGGTGTGTTTTTTGGGAAGGGTCAGGGACTTTTTTGAACGCAAAAAGTTGCGTTTTTGGTTCTATAGACTGCAATGGAAACACTGCAGAAAATCATGTAGTGCGTTTCTGCTGCATTTTTGATGCATTTTGCTTTTAAAATAATGCCTAGCAACAAGAAAAAAACCAGCAAAATGTGGCAAATACTGCAGATGCTAAAACGCAATGCAGAAAAGGCTCAAACGCAAACTGCATAGGTGTGAACCTAGCCCTAGGAGATAAAGGCATAAGGTGTGTTAGTGGATTTGTCATGATACCTATTTTTTTTTAATCGGTATTATTTGCTTTGTTTTCAAAGGTCTATCCCTATCTATCTATTGCAGCTTACCAATTCTTTAATGTGGTGGCTGCATTGGTTTTCTATTTTTTGTCTTTTTTTTCTTTATTTTCATCTGGTGATCCTGCCAATAACACACTTCTTGTCTTAAGCTTCCCATACACTAGTACACAGGTGTAAAACACAAGACCCGCGGGCCGAATCCGGCCCTCCCGGCCATTTCATATGGCCCTTGCACCTCTCCTGCAGGTACCCCCTTTTCTCCACCCTCGCCTTGTCTCAGCAATCAGCAGCAGAGAGGACAATAGAGCACCTCTGCCAAATCCTGCACCTCTAAATGCAGCTGCAGCACCCCCTCATCTCTGCCTGGACTCTGGTAACTGACTCTACTCCTTCGCTGGTCCTCCTCCAGACCCTGCACTTTCTGCTTTCCAGCTCTGCCCCCAAAGGGGGTGCACGGTGATGTTAGGGAGGGTGTGGGATTCTTGACATTCAATGTAATGGGGGGGTGGGGTGCTGTAGTCTTACAGATACAACCAGCCCTTTGAGGGCATCCATAATGCTGATACGGCCCGTGATGAAATGGAGTTTGACACCCCTGCAATAGTAGATTTTCAAACAAATGTTCATGCGAAAATTCTCAGATCGCTTGATGACTTGAATGTCATTGGACAGTACTTCAACGTTTCACTTGCTTTTACTAATCAGTTTTGGAATGAATGTAATTTCCTGAATGAAAACCACATTCACTCTTAGAACTGTTTGTTGGTTTGAGAAAACATTTCTATCCTTCGTCTTTGAAACTTCTCTTCACTGCAGTCGAAAATGAACGTCGATGTGACCACACTAGCAATTGGAGAATTGAACAAATGTACTTAAAATTAAAACATTTCGAACACAATTCTGCTAGTGTGTGGCCAGCTTTAGGGTGTCTCCACCCTGGAGGGAGGGACAACAGAGACTCCTTTTGGACAGCAGCAATGGCAATTTGGGAAAAGGGGTGTGCTAAGCCCAGTACACGCACAATCAGATGAAAGACACCGCCTTCGAAGTGATCGGATGACAATCCGATCGTTAGTACACAGCTTTCCTCCAAAATTATTCAAAGGGACAAACATGCTTACTCAGTACAGTATTCGTCCGAAAAATATCGGAAGAGCAAGACCACGTATGCTCAGAAACCAACGAATATATTACAGCACATTACAACGCTTCTGATGTTGTATTTTGTCATACGAGAATTTTTGTAACTTGAGGAACCTCTTCATTTTCGATACGAGACTAACATGCAAAAAAAAAAAGGAGGGCAGTCGACTTCTAAAAGCTTGCTTCAGTGACATTTCGGCATGGTTTGGTTTCTTTGTAACAGAACTAATTTTCCAGAAATATTATATTTTCCCATTCTGCGGTCCCTTTTTCCCTATATATTATCCTCATGGTATATTTGGTAAATGGTACATCAAACGTCTCCGTAGTAAACTGTACTGTGTATGTACAGTTCTCCCTGTGCCTGCGTGGGTTTCCTCCGGGTACTCCGGTTTTTCTCCCACACTCCAAAGACATGCTGGTAGGTTATTTGTCTCCTGGCTAAATTTGCCCTTGTATGATATGAATGTAAGTTAGGGACCTTAGATTGTACGCCCCTTGAGGGTTAGGGACTGATGTGAATGTACAATATATATGTAAAGCGCTGTGTAAATTGACACTGCTATATGAGCAGCACAGTGGCTAAATGGTTAGCACTCCCACCTGGCAGGACTAGGGTCGTTGGTTCGAATCCCAACTACGGCACCTCCTGCCTGGAGTTTGCATGTTCTCCCTGTGCCTGTGTGGGTTTCCTCCAGTTTCCTCCCACACTCCAAAGACATGCTGGTAGGTGAATTGGCTCCTGTCTAAATTGTCCCTAGTATGTGTATGTATGAATGAATTAGGGACCTTAGATTGTACACCCCTTGTGGGTTAGGGACTGATGTGAATGTACAATATATATGTAAAGTGCTGTGTAAATTGACGGCGTTATATAAGTACCTGAAATAAATAACTATGTATGCTGTCACCTGACCTCCTATGCCAGGTTGTAAGTTTTTTCAATGCGTGGTATTGGAATATTGTGGCTCATTTAGCATCAGTGGAGCCGGATTCTTGTCCCACGTGAGGAATGCAGGGCAAAATCATGTTCAAACAAGCTCTAAACAGTGTGGATGACAAGTGAATCTGATTCACACATTACTGCTGCTGCATGCAGGATTAGAAAAATGAATGTAATGTTGAATTAGAAAAATGGATGTAGCTTGGGAAACAATATGGGTGCTGTCTGATTTTATAAATTTGACATATAAATGTTCTACCCCTCTACCCCTACTCCACCATCAAACGGAATGAAATAATGCAATTCATTATAATGAATGATCAACGCTGTATATATACAAAGCATCTCACCAATGAAACTCGCAGTATAAGGCGTGACTGGATGTGTTTACAGCGGCTGTTTTTGGTGTTTATTTCTACAGCCAGCATGTTATCCTATATGTTCATGCACACATAGACTGTAATCGGTGTATTTTGGCTGGGACGTTTTTTGGCTGGAAAAAAAACAAAATTAGTGGGTTTCTAGAGGAGTTTTTAGCTGTAAAAATGCTCTAACTCGTAAAACGTGGTAAATCGTGGCAAACCAGCATTTTTGGACCTTTTTTTGAGCAAAAAAAAATATTTTTTGGGTAAAAAAAAAATGTGCCAAAACGCCACTAAGTGCTAATGCAAAAATGCTAAAAAATGCTGAAAAACTGACGTTTTTAATGTGACTTTACACAGCTAACGTTACCAGTGTTATCAAAACACCCCGTGTGAATGGAACTTAAGTCCTCATGCACACTGGACGTTTTTACAGCGGCTGTTTTTTGCTTTTGACATTTTTTTTTCTACAGTCAGTACTTGTATAGTTCTGTCAATTTATGCAGTGCTTTACTCATGAGTATATATATTGTACATTCACATCAGTCCCTAACACTCAAAGGGCATACAATCTAAGGTCCCTAACTCACATTCATACATACACATACTAGGGCCCTTTTAGACAGGACCCAATTAACCTACCAACATGTCTTTGAAGTGTGGGAGGAAACCAGAGTACCCGGAGGAAACCCACGCAGGCACAGGGAGAACATGCAAACTCCAGGCCGGTAGAGCCACGGTTGGGACTCAAACCAACAACATGAATGTGCTAACCATTTAGCCACTGTGCTGCTTCTGCATTGGCATCTACCCGCACATTCACATATGGCATATTTCCCCAAATGCAAAAGTGATGCAGAATCCATTGGCATTTACACGTGTACGGCCCTACGGTCATTGATTTGTATTGGTGGCTGTAAAGGGCGCATGCGGCTCCACAGGCTCGGAAAGGCATGGAGGATTTTCTGCTTGAGAATTTGTATGCTAATAAACGTCTGTGTGCATGAGGTCTGAAAGATAATGCCTGGAAATTTTACAGAGGATTAAATGACAGGGACTGAGCACACACAGGGCCCGAGGGCACACGGCGACCGAGGGCACACGGGGACCGAGCGCACACGGGGACCGAGGACACGGGTTTATTTACTAAAGCTGGAGAGTGCAAAATCAGACTCCCTTTTGCATAGAAACCAATCAGCTTCCAGGTTTCATTGCCAAAGCTTCATTGAACAAGCTGAGGTTAGAAGCTGATTGGTTTCTATGCAGAAGGGAGTCTGATTTTGGACTCTCCAGCTTTAGTAAATAAACCCCACAGGGACCGAGCACACAGCACACACAGGGCCCGAGGACACACGGCGACCGAGGGCACACAGGGATCGAGCACACACAGGGCCCGAGGACACACGGCGACCAAGGGCACACAGGGACCGAGCACACACAGGGACCGAGCACACACAGGGCCCGAGGACACACGGCGACCGAGGGCACACAGGGACCGAGGGCACACAGGGACCGAGGACACACGGCGACCGAGGGCACACAGGGACCGAGGGCACACAGGGACCGAGGGCACACGGCGACCGAGGGCACACAGGGACCGAGGGCACACAGGGACCGAGGGCACACGGCGACCGAGGGCACACAGGGACCGAGCACACACAGGGCCCGAGGGCACACGGCGACCGAGGGCACACGGCGTCCGTGGGCACACGGCGACCGTGGGCACACGGGGACCGAACACACACAGGGACCGAGCACACACAGGGACCAAGGACACACAGAGACAATCCAAGTGCTGAGAGATATTCTTTCCTGTAGCTATGTGTATGGAGGGGGAAGATAGGAGTGTTACAGCCTCCAGCTTATCTTAGGGGGAGAGAGTGTAATGGTCAGCTGAAAATATTCAATGTGGCCAGTTTGCTTTTCCTAATGCCGGCCATATATGGGTCGCAATTTGACCGAATAATCGGCCGATTTTCGCTCTGTTAGTGGGTCAATGGCACCAGCCCTTTTCTGTGATCAGGCATGTTGGAAAATTCATGAAAAACGACCGATTTTGTGACTCAATGATGGTCAAATCGTACGATCGTTTTTACACAAAGAATATGCGCATGAGCCATGACCTGGAAGGAACAGAAGTTTCGCCTGTTATATGGGGTGAACTTTATGACTTGGATGGCCGATTTTCAAAATCATTGATGGCACCATCGGATTACCGAGCAAACAACAATTTTGATTTTCAGATGAAAAATCATTCGGAATTCGACCCATATATGGCCTGCATAAGTCCTCATGCACACTTGACGTTTTCACAGCGGCTGTTTTTGGCTTTTGGCGTTTTTTTTCTACAGCCAGTAAACTCACCAGCATGTTATCCTATGTGTCCATGCACACATAGACTGTAATCAACAATTTTTGGTAGGGCAGTTTTTCGGCTGGAAAAAAACCCAGGACTATTGGGTTTCTAGAGGAGTTTTTTAGCTGCAAAAACTCTAATGCTGAAAAATGCTTTAAAACGTTTGCGGTGTTTTTGGATTTTTTTTTAAAAAACCGCAAATGTGGGAAAACGCT